>NC_053023.1:407706032-407829305 GCF_003073215.2 Triticum urartu
AGATGTAGGGGTTGTAGGTGGTACGGTCTACCCCACATGTAAGGTGCTAGCGCTTCTGAAAGACTATGTCTCGATCATCCGTCTTCTCAAACACCATGTAGTGCGAGAAAACAAACGGAGGCGATCGAGTCATGTGGGGAAAAGTGCGCAAACCTCTGCAGAGTGTACAAACTAATCATGATTAGCCGTGTCCCCGGTTATGGACGACTTGAGTATCTAGTACTTGAATATCATGTGAATCTCAACATGTTACTTCTAATTAATATTGTTGGGTTTTAATTGTTACTTAATTGGGATTGAGAATGCTGTCAACCATTCTCAATGTTTCACAACCACCATGATAGTTAATTAAATTTATTCCTTTGCAGTAGGGAAAAACTGGCTTTACGCAAAACTGTAACCATAGAGCTTTCCACCAGCCATATATGCATGTAGTATAGCTGTTTCACTCCATTACTCTCTATGTGTTACATTGCCAGCATATTCCATGTGCTGACCCGTTTTCGGGCTGCAACTTCTCATGTTGCAGACTTTTCAGACGACGAGTAAGGTGTTTTTAGGTCGTGGTTCTATACTCAGTGATGCCGCTGGAGTTGATGGACCCATTTATCTTCCGAGTCTTCCGCTTTTATCATCACTAGAGGGCCTTAAGCCATATTTATTGTAATAAGTTCTATTTTGAGACAATGATGTAATAAGTGTGTGATTGCCACTCTGCTATAAATCCTTCGATGTACTGTGTGGTGTCAGCATTACTGATCCAGGGATGACACTTAAGCACAGAGACTTGATCCATTCGGGTCGGGTCGCTACAAGATGGTATCAGAGCACATGTTGACTGTAGGACGTGACCCTAGAAACTGGCAAGCCCATAGAATAGATTTTTCTCTACAACTTTCCCTTTCAAAAAGACCTTTTATCTCTCTTCTCCTCTGAGCTTATTCAAATATTCCCTTTTAGTGAGACTATACCCTTTTCCCCTTTTGACCACACGAAGATTCGACTGATGAGACCACTCCAAGAAGTACAAGATATCGGACAACTAAGACCACTTCGGAATGAAGAGGATTTTACCATACATTATGATAATGGAAACTACAGCTGTTGAAGACTCTGAAGACTAGGAGAATTGGAGGCTCTATAGAATTTCCAGATTTGTATGACCTAGGAAGGTACCCTTATGGAACATGACAGATTATGGAAGTTGTCAATACCCGAGATCAAGGTGTATCAGAGAAAGACTGAAACAAGGAGTATGAGAACTCGAAGTTTTGTCAAAGAAACCCTAAGGCAGGAGATATCAACTGGCAAGATAGCTCATGGCAATGACAAGGGCATAAACACGGTTATCCGTGATGTCATCACCATTGATACTGTGGTCACCGAGCTGAGCTAAGCATGCATATGCATGGAAGGATTAAATGGTAGAAGGCTGATGGAGCACCTATCAGCAAGATGAAGTTTTAACCTTAGCCGGTGTATCACCAAGATCTGGAGTAGTACATCAAGAAGTTTAAAATGGAGCTCCAGGAAGTCGTATTAGACAAGGAAGTATTTCATGAGGAACTCAGGACCAGAAGTTGAAAGCAGCCAAGCTAGAGAAGTAAAACCTTGAGATACAGGAGATTCGTCAGGAACTGAAGGACAGTAGGACCATGGTTCATGTGAAGGATGTTGAAACCAGAAGTTTGGAATGCAACTCCAGAAATATTGAAGGACATCGTGAGAGACTTCACGTCAATAGAGATGATCTGGCAAAAGAGCTGGAGAAGGACAAGCATGATCGGAAGAAGCCATTGGAGGCTTGAACAAAACTGGAAGAGTTTGGCGATGTTGGCCTTTAGAAGACCAAACCCTGTTATATACCTACGTTAGATGCGACGTTTGTGAGCTGTCATTTGTTTGATGTTTTTCGACAGCCACAACAAAAATCTGTCTTTTCAAAACTTTTGTTTGCATTGTGTGCATCCCTCTTGATCTCTCTATACTCACCCCAAAACCCATGGACCCAATAGAGGATGAATGGAGATGAGCTTGTATTTTCGGGACCGATGAGTCAATTGGAGACAGACCGATGGATTCAGAACATGGAGGATCATATGGAGAACAACCCTATAGTTGGAAATGATATGACCCAGCATGCTCTTCAGTGATTTGAAGGAGGTGCTGCTACTTGGTGGAGGATGTACCAAACCATAAATGGATGGCAAGGAGTAACCACTTGGAAAGAATTTAAGTTGACTTTGCTAAAGTCTCAGTTTGTGTCCCAGAAGTTGAAGCCTTATGGAAAGGATATGAAGAAACCTTGTGCATGCAAGCTTTGTGGAGAAATAGGACACACCCATAAAGAACACAAGGATGAATGCCCTAATTGTGAAGAAAGTCACCCAGTTGAAGAATGCCCAACTAGGCAGATTACTTGTTTCTTGTGTGAAGATACTACCCACTATCCTGCTCAGTGTCACATTTACCCCATGGTACAATGAACCATCCAGCAGAAGAAAGAAGCAATGAAAGGAGCCCCTATGGAAAGTTTAGAAGAACCTGTGATGAAGGAAGAGGTGGAGGACACGCCCAAAGAAGAACCAATTAAACCCTGCACCGAGTCATGCTATTCATGTGGAGAAGAAGGACACATCTCCCAAAATTGTTTGAATGGGAATCTAGTAGAATTCCCAACTGAGGAAGTAAAGTATGACCCACAGGAAATAGAAGCCCTGATTGGAATGGAAAAGTCCAGAAAGAGAAGCAGATTGGATTCCAGGAAGAACCTAAGTCGTATCACCTGTTACAGGTGCAAGGAGTCAGGGCACTACCTCAACAGTTGCCCAAAAAACCTCGAGACTTGTCGGAAGTAATATGTTTTCGTTGTAATGAAGCAAGGCACTTTGCCAGAGATTGTCCGAAGGAGAAGGAGACTTGTGATAAATAGTTGAGTTTATAACAGAAGAAATATAGTAGTAGTAGTGAGAACATTTTCCTTCAGATTGAGGTGTTGAGTTGAGGCATGTAATGGAGAAGCGAGAGATTGTAATCATTTGAGAATGAATAAAGTAGCATCGTTGGTACTGATATGGATTTTAGGAGTTGTTACTCTATGAAGAAGAATTTTGACCATTTTGAGGATAAGAGAAATATGGTCTATGGAAGATTTGTGCATTTTAAGAGTGGTAGTACCCTGTAAGAACCATTGACCCCTGGAAAAGATAAGGATACTCCACTGAGTGGATTTTGGACAAAAATGAATATGAGTTTTGTCTCGATATGTGTGATGCCCCAAGAGTATGTGGGATGAAGTTGGAGACCGTCAGTTGTTTGGACCAAATGTGATCAAGGAGTCAGAAGAGAATGTTAAGTTGATTCGAGATAGACTGAAGGTAGCTCAGTCCAGACAGAAGAGTTATGCAGACTTAAAAACGCAAGGAGGTAGTCTATGAAATTGGAGATAGAGCATGTCTTCGTGTGACCCCTCTGCGAGGAGTTAAGCGCTTTGGAGTTAAAGGAAAGTTAGCACCGCGTTTCGTTGGACCGTATAAGATCTTGCAACGTATGGGAGAAGTCGCTTATAAGTTGGAATTACCAGAGGGACTGTCAGGAGTTCATGATGTATTCCATGTTTCACAGCTGAAGAAATGTCACGCCTAAATGGCGGAGGTACCGCTAAGAGATACCGTGCCACTCGAAGCGATTCAGTTGAAGGACGACTTAACGTATGAGGAGAAGCCAGTCAAGATTCTCGATTATGCCAGCAGAGTTACCCGCAGCAAGTTTATCAAGTTTTGCAAAGTTCAGTGGAACCACCACTCAGAGGATGAAGCCACCTGGGAAAGAGAAGAAGATTTGCTCAAGGACCACCCTCACCTATTTTCTAGCCAACCCGAATCTCGAGGGCGAGATTCATCTTAAGGGGGGTAGGTTTGTAACATCCCAAATTTTCAATTTGGAATGTTATACACTAGATCATCATGCATATCATATTTTCATGCATTTTGGTTGATCCTAGAAATTTCACGCAACTCAAGGACCCACGGAGAGAGTTGGAGATTTCGTTATTTTCATATTTGAGTTCTCTCAAATGTAGGAAAAGAGGATCATTTGATTTATATATTTCATCTTCAAATATTTTCCTATATCAAAAATGAGAGAGGGAATAATATGACTTTCCCAAAATTTAGGAAAATGAAGATCTAATGGATAAATCAAATTTTGTTTTCCGGTGTTTATTCGCATTTTATTTGGATAGGGAAAAATGCGCGTTTTCGAAAATTGCATTTTAGGCCCGGAGAAAAGTTCATTTTGTTCGGCTCATTTTTAGGAGTCAGGGAAAATTTACTTTAGATTTTTCGGAGCCCGTTTAGTTTTCTTTTCTTTTGTTTTTCTGCGTGCGTAACCGTTTAAAAAAAAGAGGAACTCCCGCAGGCCAGCCGGGCCAAAGGCCCAGCCAGCCGCCGCCCCCACCAGTGCTGCACGCCAGGCGCCAGGCGCCGCCTCCCCTCGCTCAAGCCGAGTCCTAAAAGGACTCTGGCCGGTTAGCCCCTCCCCTTTCCTTTGTTTCGTTTTCCTATTCCTACTCTATTTCTTGTCCTCTACCCCAAGTAATCTCTCCCCTCTCCTATATAAATACACCCCAACCCCCCCTCTCCTCACACCAAAACCCAAGCCCCTCTCTCCTCCTAAGCCGCAGCAAGCAGCAGCGCGCAGCCCCAAGCCGCCGCCGCCTTAGCCCGCTCCCACACCCGTCCCGCGCCTAAGCCGTCGCCGCCGGAGCCCCTCGCCAGAGACCTCGCCGGAGGTTGCCCCGCGTCTCTTTTCCTTGGATCGTTTTCTTCTAATCGTTCCGATTCTTTCTTATCTTCTGATTCGTTTTCTAGATCGGTTTTTCGTTTCGGTTTTCTTCCGAAACCCTAGATCGGTTTTCCGTTTCTTTTTCGGTTTCTTTTCCGAAAACCCTAGATCGGTTTTCGTTCTTCTTTCGGACCGTTCATCTCAACGAACGTGATCACCGGTTATCTCCGGTTTACGAACGTCCGTTCGTTTAACCGTTCTTCTCTTTTCTTTCTCGTCGGATTTATTCCGCGTCTTTTCCGCGATCGCGATCTCAGATCCGTTCTTCGTTCTAGTCTTTCTTCTCGCTCGTTTATCAGAATCAGGTGATTCTAGCGCCTGGAGTTTTGTTTCGAAACCGCCGTTCCGTCTAATCAACTTGAAAAAGTTTTTGCCCCGGTAAAATTTGACCTAGTTTCAACTTGCTAGAACCGAGTTGTTTTCTTCCGCCGTTTGTTTTCCGCTTCTTTGTTCGGTTCGTTCTTTCTTTGCAACCGGAGTTCTTAAGTTGAACTATCTGGTTCGTTCTTTTGTTCGAGTTTTACCTGTGCATTAGATGAGTACTTATTGTATGCTTGTTGTTTGTCTGCGATAGATCACCCGGATTGCACCGCCTGTTACTTCGAAACCCTAGGTCTCGCGGATCATCAGCAAGGCAAGTAACACTTTGATCATACCTTTTCTACAACCCATGTTTTATTGCATTAGATCAATCCTCACACATTGCATGATTAGGATCTAATTAAATTGTGGGTTGGGAAGTAGATGAGGTAGTACCTATTACCTGTATTATTATGAAACCCTTGGGAGTTACTTCTACGTTTGCTTATTATGCCATGCTATGCTAGTAGACGTGGATTGGGTGAGTGATATCCATGACAGATGTGAGTATTGTTAATTAATGGTTTATCTAAGGTGGCAACTTAAACACACATCTGGGTGGATTGAGGCACCTGATGTCTATCAGGACTTGCCTGTTTTTTCACCTGGGTATTCCAGGATTGCCTGTTTTTTTATGGACCGCCACCCAGGCTCAAAGGGATCATGAGATTATTCATACTAGAAACTTCCGTGTGCAGCCACAAGCTATTATGGGCTCTAGCATAGTTGATTAAGTCGTGTGAATTCTTACAGTGGTAGACTAGCAGATGTAGGGGTTGTAGGTGGTACGGTCTACCCATCGTAAGGTGCAAACGCTTCTGAAAGACTATGTCTCGGTCATCCGTTTCTCAAACACCATGTAGTGCGAGAAATCCAACGGAGGAGATCGAGTCTTGTGGGGAAAAGTATGCAAACCTCTGCAGAGTGTATAAACTAATCATGATTAGCCGTGTGCCCGGTTATGGACGTTTTGAGTATCTAGTACTTGGATTATCATGTGAATCTCATCATGTTACTTTAAATTAATTTTGTTGGGTTTAATGATGTTACTTAATTGGGATTGAGAATGCTGCCAACCATTCTCAATGTTCAACAACCACCATGATAGTTAAATAAAAATATTTATTCCTTTGCAGTAGGGAAAAATTGGCTTTTCGCAAAAACATTATAACCATAGAGCTTTTTCACCAGCCAAATATGCATGTAGAGATAGCCATTGTTCATCATTTCTCTCTATGGTGTGAATTTTCCAGTACATTCAATGTACTGACCCTTTGTGGCTGCAACGTCTCATGTTGCAGGATTATCTTATGACGAGTAAGTGATACGTTAGGGTTACGAATTCTACACTCAACTTTGCCGTTGGTGTTGATGGGAATCCACAACCTTGTTACTTCCTCTATTTGGATTGAGGTAATAGTATTTACGTTACTTTATACATGTGATTTACCTCTGTTATAAATCCTTGAGTACTGTGTGTGTCAGCATACCGATCCAGGGATGACACTCAAGCATAGAGACTTGATCCATTCGGGTCGGGTCACTACAAGATGGTATCAGAGCACATGTGGACTATAGGACGTGACCCCTAGAAACTGGCAAGCCCATAGGAACGATTTTTCTCTACAACTTTCTTTTCAAAAGGATCTTTTACCTTTCTTCTGTTTTGAGCTTATTCAAATATACCCTTTTAGTGAGACCATACCCCTTTTCATTTTTTGACCAGTCAAAGATTCGGCTGATGAGACCACTCCAAGAAGTACAAGATATGGGACCACTAAGACCACATCAGAATGAAGAGGATTTTACCATATATTATAATGATGGAAACTACAACGGTTGAAGACTCCGAAGATTAGGGAATCTGAAGGCCTTGTAGAATTTTCAAGATTTGTATGACCTAGGAAGGCACCCCTTATGGAACTTGGCAGACTAAGGAAGCCGTCAGTACCTGAGATCAAGGTGTATCGAAGGAAGACCGATCATGGAGAGTTAAAAACCTCAAAGTTTTGTCAAGAAAACCCTAAGGCAGGAGATATCAACTATGGAAGATAGCTCATGGCAATGACAAGGGCAGAAACACGGTTATCCGTGATGTCATCGCCACTGATACTATGGTCACCGAGTTGAGCTAAGCATGCATTTCTTCGGAAGGATTGGATGGTAGAAGGCTGATGGAGCATCTATCAACAAAGGATGCAGTTTTAACCTTAGTTGGTGTATCACCAGGATCTGGAGAATTACATCAGGAATTTTAAGACGGACCCGCAGGAAGCTGTATTTTGACAAGGAAGCATTTCATGAAGAACTTAGGTCCAAGAAGCTGAAGTAGCCAAGCTGGAGGAGCAAAACCTCGAGATACCGGAGATTCGTCAGGAATTGAAGGACAGTAGGACCGTGGTTCATGTGAAGGATGTTGAAACCAGAAGTTTGGAACGCAACTCTAGAATATTAAAGGACGTCACGAGAGACTTCGCGTCAACAGAGTTGATCTGGCAAAAGAACTTGAGAAAGACAACCATGATCGGAAGAAGCCATTGGAGGCATGAACAAGGCTTGAAGAGTTTGGAGACGTTGAAGATTTATTGACCTTTAGAAGACCAAACCCCTGTTATATACCTACGTTAGATGCGACGTTTGTGAGCTGTCATTTGTTTGATATTTTTCCCGACGGCCACAAATAAAATCTGTCTTTTCAAAACTTTTGTTTGTATTGTGTGTATCCCTCTCCCTTTCTCTTATCTTACCCCAAACCCACATGGACCCAATAGAGGATGAATGGAGATGAGCTTGTATTTTCTGGACCGATGAGTCAGTTGGAGACAGACCGATGGATTCAGAACATGGAGGATCACATGGAGAATAACCCTATAGTCGGAAAGGATATGACCCAGCATGCTCTTCAGTGCTTTGAAAGAGGTGCTGCTACTTGGTGGAGGATGTACCAAACCATCAATGGATGACAAGGAGTAACCACTTGGAAAGAATTTAAGTTGACTCTGCCAAAGTCTCGGCTTGTGTCCCAGAAGTTGAAGCCTTATGGAAAGGATATGAAGAAACCTTTTGCATGCAAGATTTGTGGAGAAATAGGACACACCCATAAAGAACACAAGGATGAATGCCCTAATTGTGAAGGAAGTCACCCAGTTGAAGAATGCCCAATTAGGCAGATTACTTGTTTCTTGTGTGAAGGGACTACCCACTATCCTGCTCAGTGTCACATTTACCCCATGGTACAACGAACCATCCAGCAGAAGAAAGAAGTAATGAAAGGAGCCCTCATGGAAATTTTAGAAGAAGTTGTGATGAAGGAAGAGATGGAGGACACGCCTAAAGAAGACCCGAGTAAACCCTGCACTAAGTCTTGCTATTCATGTGGAGAAGAAGGACACATCTCCCAAAATTGCTTGAATGGGGATCTAGTATAATTCCCGGCAGAGGAAGTAGAGTATGACCCATAAGAAATAGAAGCCATGATTGGCATGGAAAGGTCCAAGAAGAGAAGCAGATTGGATTCCAGGAAGGACCTGAGTCATATCACCTGTTACAGGTGCAAGGAGTCAGGACACTACCTCAACAATTGCCCAAAAAGGAAACCTTGATACTTGTCAGAAGTAATATGTTTTAGTTGTAATGGAGCAGGGCACTTTGCCAGAGAATGCCCCAAGGAGAAGGAAACTTGTGCTAGATAGTTGAGTTTGCAACAAAAGAAATGGAGTAGTAGAAGTGAGAACATTTTCTTTTATATTGAAGTGTTGAGTTGAGACATGTAATGGAAAAGCGAGAGATTGTAATCACTTGAGAATGAATAAAGTTAGCATTGTTGGTACTGATATGGATTTTATGAGTTGTTACTCTATGAAGAAGAATTTTGGCCATTCTGAGGATATGAGAAATATGGTCTATGGAAGATTTGTGCATTTTAAGGGTGGTAGTACCCTGTAAGAACCGTTGACCCCTGGAAAAGATAAGGATACTCCACTGAGTGGATTTCAGACAAAATGAATACGAGTTTTGTCTCGATATGTGTGATGCCCCAAGAGTATGTGGGATGAAGTTGAAGACCGTCAGTTGTTGGACCAAATGTGATCAAGGAGTCAGAAGAGAATGTTAAGTTGATTCGAGATAGACTGAAGGTAGGTCAGTCCAGGCAGAAGAGTTATGCAGACTAAAAAAACCGCAAGGAGGTAGTCTATGAAATTGGAGACAGAGCATGTCTTCGTGTGACCCTTCTGCGAGGAGTTAAACGATTTGTAGTTAAGGGAAAGTTAGCCCCGAGATTTGTAGGACCATACCGAGTTTTGGAGCATATGGGAGAAGTGGCCAACAAGTTGGAGTCACCCGAAGGACTGTCAGGAGTTCAAGATGTGTTTCACGTTTCCCAGTTGAAGAAGTGCCATGAAGAGATGGCCAATATTCCCCTGTAAGGACGCTTGACCCTGGAAAGGATAATGATGTTCCACGAAGTGGAATATGGACTCCATAAGTATAAGTTTTTATCTCGGTATGTGGGATATCCCATGAGGATGAAGAGATATATTACTATTGGATATAAAGGAGGCATGATGTCGGAAATATGGATCAATGGAAACTCCATGATGAGTCTGAGTAATCATGCCCTAGTTTGGTGCCAATAGAAGGAAGGAAGACAATACAATTGGATGGATTTAAGAATACTAGGAAGTTGGAAGTTGGAATAATGATCAGTTGCCCGATGATAAGTTCAAGGACTACAAGTGATGAGATGGGCCATAACCCACAGGCCCCAGGACCTGCCAAGAAGCAAGCACATTCTTGCTGAAGGAAAAACCCTGGAGGAAGATACGACGTTTATCGACAGACGATTTTATAGGAGTAACGCAAAACCTAAGAGTTGTGAAGGAACGATAGATGTTTGTTTGGTTTGCAGAATCAATGGATTTATCCGAACCTTGGTTCGTCGACAAGAGAAATTCTGCAATGCTTGTGAGGATGACCGAGTGTTAGAATGCGAGATTTGCTAAACCCTATACAAGGTAATGATTTGGGTGCGGGATGGATTGATCACCTTATCGACTTACTCTTATTGTTCGCCTTGATATATGGGATGGTAAATCTGAGTGACTTACCTATAGTAGAGAGACGACGATCAAAACCCTGTTTAAACCTTAGAATGGTATAAGAAATTTTTCCCTTGTACAAGGCAGCTTTTGCCAACCGTAAGTTATACGGTGAGGATCAACCAGACCCATTTCCTGCAGAAGGAACCATAAATTGTTGACCACCATGAGATATCGATAGTTGTTTAGTTTTGGCGCCAGACCCATCAGCTAAGAAGACCCAGTCACAGAAGAACCTTACCAAGATGAAAGACAGAAGAATTGATGAAAAGGTTATGCCACTACCGAAAGAGCCCAGATAAGGAATTATCCTGAAGATCTGAGAAGACCGACACTGTTAACAATATGGATGAAGTATATGAGTTTTGATGGAACCGTAACCATGCTTCTAAGGGTGGTAGCACCCCAGACCCTGGAGACGATTGATGAAATTTTGAAGAGACCCCGAACCCTAACCTTTTCTTGCTAGCCTCTCCGAATCTCGAGGACGAGATTTATTTTAAGGGTGGTAGGTTTGTAACATCCCAAAATTCTAAATTTTGTAATGTTATATTAAATAGATAGATTTGATTGACTGTTTGATTGATTGACTGAAAGTGAGTGAAATTCGAAACTTTCTGAAAGTTAAATGAGAGGGAATAAAAGGACTTTCCCAAACTTTCATTTTGCATTTTGATCCCCGTGAATTCAAATTCTTTTCAAATACAAAACCCTCGAGAGAAGATGACATGACTTCTTCCATTTATTTAAATGACAAGGGTTTTTGAAAACATTTGAATTTCATTTGGAAAATATTTCCAATTCTGAAACTTTATGTAACTCAATGATTTTCACGAGAGAAGATAAAATGACTTCTTCAAATTATGAAATATGAGTTGGGAGTTTCAAAGATCACATTTAAAGTCCTTTTTGAATTTATTTTCAATTTGGAGTTATTTGAGTTTTATTCAAATTATTTTTCTCCAAAAATAAAATATATGGAAAATAGGGTAACATGACTCCCTACATCAGAAAATTGGAGATAAATAAATTTGAATTCATTCTGGTATTTCTAAAATGATTTTTATTGGATTTTATTAGACCAGTAGCACTCTTTGAATTATCTGGATTTGTGTGAATATTATTTAATGCTAGGAAAATGTTCATCTTGTAGAAAATCTTTTTCTGAATTTTTTTATATATAATATGCCTATATAAAGTTTTATTTTTATTTTCGTTTTTCAGTTTATCGCATTCTGTTAAAAAAATAACAAAAACTGCGCGCGCGCCTGAAACTAACTGTCGCCCACGTGCGCATCATAGTACCAGCGGGCGCCCTATCTTTTCTTTTTCTTTATCCTATACGGGCCAGGCCCAGCCAGCCTTTTCATTTTTTTTCTTTCTTAGGCCGATTTTTCTTTTAAAGAAAAAACTGCAGCCGCAGCGTGTGCGTGCGGCCGGCCGAAGGCCTTTAGGCCCATGCGAGCCACGTCTTTTCATCTATGTTTCGTATATTTTCGTCTATGTTTAGTCCCACATTGCCTAGCCTTTGACCTCTAAGCCTCTTTTCCACCAATAAATATAGACCCATAGAGCCTCCAAAAATCATCCGATTTGGGTTAAATCAATATTTTGGTTTGACTAGATTCATTTAAGAACAATATATTTCTCCTCTCCCGCGCGACTTCTGAAAATTGTCTCTTCTCTCTAAAGTCGTCTTTTCTCTGCCTTATAAAGGTATCTTTCTTTTTTTTTCTTCTTCTTATACTTTCGTTGTTTATTATTTTTAGACTAATACGATAGAATAATTAGATTAACAATTAGTCTACGTATTTATACGTTAGACCTTAACCGTAGCTATTTTTCTTTCGTAAAATAGCTTGGCCCTGATTTTTCAAATAGCCATAACTTTTCACTCGTTTATCCAAATTAGATGAAACCAGCGCCTATAGCTTTGTCTTATTTTCACCTATCCAGTGAACCTGTCACATCAACTTTTTGAAAATTTCAAATTTCGAATTTTTGTTCAGATTTATATTCAAACTTCTTTTGATCATAATTTATAACTCCGATTTAGTTGATTCTTTTTGCAAATCGAAGCTCTTGACCTAAACTTTCTGATAAGGCCAAATTCACATAATTTTGGTACTGTTAGAAATTGTTTTATGTTGCAAGAGTTATTTGCTTGGTTTTGATGTTTTCCGAACTGTCTTTTTCGTTCTTCCCAATCTTCTGAGTGATTGCTTATGTG
The DNA here is from genome assembly GCF_003073215.2 of Triticum urartu. NCBI lineage: Eukaryota > Viridiplantae > Streptophyta > Magnoliopsida > Poales > Poaceae > Triticum > Triticum urartu. Next base: position 407,718,567 of record NC_053023.1, read on the forward strand.
TGGTTAATATTGCTTGCTCACGATAGATTGAACGGAGTGTGACGAGTAGAACTATCAAGAGTTATGAGTGCGAACCATCTTTATCAACATTGCAGGCAAGTTCACACTTTGATCATATCCCTTTCATACCCAGTTTTTATGCATTAGTTTCACCCTCAAACATTGCATTGAGTAGGATTGATAACATGTGGGTATTGGGAAGTAGTTGATGAGGTAGGAACCTATTGCCCTGCATTCAAACCTTGGGAGTTACTATTACGTTATGCTTATAGTGCCATGCTATGCTCGTAGACGTGGATTGGGTTTTGAGAGTATTCATGACAGATGTGAGATTGTTAATTAATGGTTTACTTAAGGTGGCAACTTAAACACACATCTGGGTGGATTGAGGTACCTGGGTTATTCCAGGATTGCCTGTCTAGGCACCTGGGTAGACCAGGATTGCCTGTTTTTATGGACCGCCACCCAGGCTCAAAGGGATCATGAGATTATTCATACTAGAAACTTCCGTGTGCAGCCACAAGCTATTATGGGCTCTAGCATAGTTGATTAAGTCGTGTGAACTCTTACAGTGGTAGACTAGCAGATGTAGGGGTTGTAGGTGGTACGGTCTACCCATCGTAAGGTGCAAACGCTTCTGAAAGACTATGTCTCGGTCATCCGTTTCTCAAACACCATGTAGTGCGAGAAACCAAACGGAGGCGATCGAGTCTTGTGGGGAAAAGTGCGCAAACCTCTGCAGAGTGTATAAACTAATCATGATTAGCCGTGTCCCCGGTTATGGACATCTTGAGTATCTAGTACTTGAATATCATGTGAATCTCAACATGTTACTTAATTATATTGTTGGGTTTTAATTGTACTTAATTGGGATTGAGAATGCTGTCAACCATTCTCAATGTTTAACAACCACCATGATAGTTAAATAAATTTATTCCTTTGCAGTAGGGAAAAATTGGCTTTTCGCAAAAACCTTAACCATAGAGCTTTTCCACCAGCCAAATATGCATGTAGTGATAGCCATTATTCATCATTGCTCTACAGTGTGAATTTTCTAGTACATTCAATGTACTGACCCTTTGTGGCTGCAACGTCTCATGTTGCAGGATTTCTTACACGAGTAAGTGATACGTTAGGGTTACGATTTCTACACTCAAATTTGCCATTGGTGTTGATGGGAATCCACAACCTTGTTACTTCCGCTATTTGGATTGAGGTAATAGTATTTACGTTACTTTTTACATGTGATTTACCTCATTATAAATCCTCGAGTATTGTGTGTGCCAGCATACCGATCCAGGGATGACACTTAAGCACAGAGACTTGACCGTCTGAGGTCGTCGCTACCACTACGAAGAGAGATCTGATAGATATGATAAGATAATATTTTTGGTATTTTTATGATAAATATGCAAAGTAAATAAAGCAATAAAAAACGAAATATGTTGGGAGATTAATATGATGGAAAATAGACCCGGGGGCCATAGGTTTCACTAGTGGCTTCTCTCCAGAGCATAAGTATTACTGGGTGAACAAATTACTGTTGAGCAATTGACAGAATTGAGCATAGTTATGAGAATATATAGGTATGATCATGTATATAGGCATCACGTCCGAGATAAGTAGACCGACTCCTGCCTGCATCTACTACTATTACTCCACACATCGACGCTATTCAGCATGCATCTAGAGTATTAAGTTCATAAGAACAGAGTAACGCTTTAAGCAAGATGACATGATGTAGAGGGATAAACTCATGCAATATGATGTAAACCCCATCTTGTTATCCTCGATGGCAACAATACAATACGTGCCTTGCTACCCCTACTGTCACTGGGAAAGGACACCGCAAGATTGAACCCAAAGCTAAGCACTTCTCCCATTGCAAGAAAGATCAATCTAGTAGGCCAAACCAAACTGATAATTCGAAGAGACTTGCAAAGACCAATCATACATAAAAGAATTCAGAGAAGATTCAATATTGTTCATAGATAACTTGATCATAAACCCACAATTCATCGGATCTCAACAAACACACCGCAAAAAGAAGATTACATCGAATAGATCTCCACAAGAGAGGGGGAGAACATTGTATTGAGATCCAAAAAGAGAGAAGAAGCCATCTAGCTACTAACTATGGACCCGTAGTCTGAGGTAAACTACTCACACTTCATCGGAGGGCTATGGTGTTGATGTAGAAGCCCTCCATGATCGATGCCCCCTCCGGCGTGAGCTCCGGAATAGGCCCCAAGATGGGATCTCGTGGATACAGAAAGTTACGGCGGTGGAATTAGGGTTTTGGCTCCGTATCTGATCGTTTGGGGGTACGTAGGTATATATAGGAGGAAGGAGTACGTCGGTGGAGCAACAGGGGGCCCACGAGGGTGGAGGGCGCGCCTGGGGTAGGCGCGCCCCCCTACCTCGTGGCCTCCTCTTTGTGTTTGACGTAGGGTCCAAGTCTCCTGCGTCTTGTTCGTTGAGAAAATCACGTTCCCGAAGGTTTCATTCCGTTTGGACTCCGTTTGATATTCCTTTTCTTCGAAACCCTAAAACAGCAAAAAAACAGCAATTCTGGGCTGGGCCTCCGGTTAATAGGTTAGTCCCAAAAATAATATAAAAGTGGATAATAAAGCCCAATAATGTCCAAAACAGTAGATAATATAGCATGGAGCAATCAAAAATTATAGATACGTTGGAGACGTATCAAGCATCCCCAAGCTTAATTCCTGCTCGTCCTCGAGTAGGTAAATGATAAAAACAGAATTTTTGATGCGGAGTGCTACTTGGCATAATTTTAATGTAATTCTTCTTAATTGTGGTATGAATATTCAGATCCGAAAGATTCAAGACAAAAGTTCATATTGACATAAAAATGATAATACTTCAAGCATACTAACTAAGCAATTATGTCTTCTCAAAATAACATGGCCAAAGAAAGTTCATCCCTACAAAATCATATAGTTTAGTCATGTTTCCATTTTCGTCACACAAGAATGCTCTCATCATGCACAACCCCGATGACAAGCCAAGCAATTGTTTCATACTTTAGTAATCTCAAACCTATAAACTTTCACGCAATATATGAGCGCGAGCCATGGACATAGCACTATGGGTGGAATAGAATATGATGATGGGGGTTATGTGGAGAAGACAAAAAAGGAGAAAGTCTCACATCAACGAGGCTAATCAATGGGCTATGGAGATGCCCATTTGATGTTATGCAAGGAGTAGGGATTGCCATGCAACGGATGCACTAGAGCTATAAATGTATGAAAGCTCAACAAAAGAAACTAAGTGGGTGTGCATCCCAACTTGCTTGCTCACGAAGTCCTAGGGCTTTGAGGAGCCCATCATTGTGAATATACAAGCCAAGTTCTATAATGAAAATTCCCACTAGTATATGAAAGTGACAAAACAAGACTCTCTATCATGAAGATTATGGTGCTACTTTGAAGCACAAGTGTGGTAAAGGATAGTACATTGTCCCTTCTCTCTTTTCTCTTATTTTTTGGCCTTCTCTTTTTTATGGCCTTTCTTTTTTTTTTCTTTTTTATGGCCTTTCTCTTTTTTTTTATTTCCTCACTTGGGACAATGCTCTAGAAAATGATGATTATCACACTTCTATTTATTTACAACTCAATGATTACAACTCGATACTAGAACAAAGATGACTCTATATGAATGCCTCCGGCTGTACCGGGATATGCAATGACCAAGAGTGACATGTATGAAAGAATTATGAACGGTGGCTTTGCCACAAATACTATGTCAACTACATGATCATGCTAAGCAATATGACAATGATGAATGTGTCATGATGAACGGAATGTGGAAAGTTGCATGGCAATATATCTCGGAATGGCTATGGAAATGCCATAATAGGTAGGTATGGTGGCTGTTTTGAGGAAGATATAAGGAGGTTTATGTGTGAAAGAGCGTATCATATCACGGGGTTTGGATGCACCGGCGAAGTTTGCGCCAACTCTCAATGTGAGAAAGGGCAATGCACGGTACCGAAGAGGCTAGCAAGGATGGAAGGGTGAGAGTGCGTATAATCCATGGACTCAACATTAGTCATAAAGAACTACATACTTATTGCAAAAATCTACAAGTCATCAAAAACCTCGGCACTACGTGCATGCTCCTAGGGGGATAGATTGGTAGGAAAAGACCATCGCTCGTCCCCGACCGCCACTCATAAGGAGGACAATCAAATAACACCTCATGTTTCAAATTTGTTACATAAATTTACCATACGTGCATGCTACGGGACTTGCAAACTTCAACACAAGCATTTCTCAAATTCACAACTACTCAACTAGCACGACTTTGATATTATTACCTCCATATCTCAAAACAATCATCAAGCATCAAACTTCTCTTAGTATTCAACACACTCATAAGAAATTTTTACTAATCTTGAATACCTAGCATATTAGGATTATTTAAGCAAATTACCATGCTATTTAAGACTCTCAAAATAATCTAAGTGAATGCATGAGAGATCAATAGTTTCTCTAAAACAAATCCACCACCGTGCTCTAAAAGATATAAGTGAAGTACTAGAGCAAAACTATATAACTCAAAAGATATAAGTGAAGCACATAGAGTATTCTAACAAATTCCAAATCATGTATGGCTCTCTCAAAAGGTGTGTACAGCAAGGATGATTGTGGTAAACTAAAAAGCAAAGACTCAAATCATACAAGACGCTCCAAGCAAAACACATATCATGTGGTGAATAAAAATATAGCTCAGTAAAGTTATAGATGGAAGTAGACGAAAGAGGGGATGCCTTCCGGGGCATCCCCAAGCTTTGGCTTTTAGGTGTCCTTAGATTATCTTGGGGATTCCATGGTCATCCCCAAGCTTAGGCTTTTGCCACTCCTTGTTCCATAATCCATCAAATCTTTACCCCAAAATTGAAAACTTCACAACACAAAACTTAAAGTGGAAAATCTCGTGAGCTCCATTAGCGAAAGAAAACAAAAGAACACTTCAAGGTACTGTAATGAACTAATTATTTATTTATATTGGTGTTAAACCTACTTTAGTCCAACTTCTTTATGGTTTATAAACTATTTTACTAGCCATAGATTCATCAAAATAAGCAAACAACACACGAAAAACAGAATCTGTCAAAAACAGAACAGTCTGTAGTAATCTGTAACTAGCGCAATATCTGGAACCCCAAAAAATCTAAAATAAATTGCTGGACCTGAGTAATTTATATATTAATCATCTGAAAAAATAATTAACTAAATATCACTTTCCAAATAAAAATGGCAGCAGTTCTCGTGAGCACTAAAGTTTCTGTTTTTTACAGAAAGATAACAAGACTTTCCCCAAGTCTTCCAAACGGTTCTACTTGGCACAAACACTAATTAAACACAAAAACACAACCAAAACAGAGGCTAGGTAAATTATTTATTACTAAACAGGAGCAAAAATCAAGGAATAAAAATAAAATTGGGTTGCCTCCCAACAAGCGCTATCGTTTAACGCCCCTAGCTAGGCATAAAAAGCAAGGATAGGTCTAGGTATTGCCATCTTTGGTAGGCAATCCATAAGTGGCTCTCATAATATATTCATAAGGTAATTTAATTTTATTTATAGGAAAGTGTTCAATGCCTTTCCTTAACGGAAACTGGAATCTAATATTTCCTTCCTTCATATCAATAATTGCAGCAATCGTTCTAAGGAAAGGTCTACCAAGGATAATAGGACATGAAGGATTGCAATCTATGTCAAGAACAATAAAATATACTGGCACATAATTCCTATTTGCGACAATAAGAACGTCATTGATTCTTCCCATAGGTTTCTTAATAGTGGAATCCGCAAGGTGCAAGTTTAGAGAGCAATCATCAAAATCACGGAAACCTAACAAATCACACAAAGTCTTTGGGATCGTGGAAACACTAGCACCCAAATCACACAAAGCATAGCATTCATGATATTTAATTTTAATTTTAATAGTAGGTTCCCACTCATCATAAAGTTTTCTAGGGATAGAAACTTCCAACTCAAGTTTTTCTTCATAAGATTGCATCAAAGCAGCAACGATATGTTTAGTAAACGTGTTATTTTGACTATAAGCATGAGGAGAATTTAGCACGGATTGCAACAAGTAAATACAATCAATTAAAGAGCAATTTTCATAATTAAATTCCTTGAAATCCAAAATAGTGGGTTTAGCAACATCTAGGGTTTTGATTTCTTCAGTCCCACTTTCATCAAATTTAGCATCAAGATTTCAAAACTCTGAATTTTTGGAACGCCTTCTAGGTAAAGGTGGATCATATTTAGTCCCATCATTATCAAGATTCATATTGCAAAACAAAGATTTAATAGGGGACACATCAATAACTTTTAGATCTTCATCTTTATTTTCATAGGAACTAGAAGAACACGCTCTTATAATGGCATCTTTCTTAGCACGCATCCTAGCGGTTCTTTCTTTGCACTCATCAATGGAAATTATCATGGCTTTGAGAGACTCATTGATTTCATGCTTAGGAGGAATATATCTAAGCTTTAAAGAATCAACATCAAGAGAAATTCTATCAACGTTCCTAGCCAACTCATCAATCTTAAGCAATTTCTCTTCAATCAAAGCATTGAAATTCTTTTGCGAAGTAATAAATTCTTTAATATTAGATTCAAAATCAGAGGGCATCTTATTATAATTTCCATAAGAATTGTTGTAGGAATTACCATAATTATTAGAGGAATTGCTAGGATAAGGCCTAGGATTGAAGTTTCCTCTATACGCGTTGTTACCAAAATTGTTCCTACCAATGAAATTCACATCCATAGATTCATTATTATTATCAATCAAAGTAGACAAGGGCATATCATTAGGATCAGAAGAAACACTCTTACTATCAAATAATTTCATAAGTTCATCCATCTTTCCACTCAAAAAATTAATTTCTTCTATCGCATACACCTTTTTATTAGTAGATCTTTCAGTATGCCATTGAGAATAATTAACCATAATATTATCTAGGAGTTTAGTAGCTTATCCTAAAGTGATTTCCAGAAAAGTGCTTCCCGCGGCCAAATATAAAAGATTTCTAGAAGCAAAATTCAATCCGGCATAAATTTTTTGTATAATCATCCACATATTCAAACCATGAGTAGGGCAATTACGTATCCTTAATTTCATCCTCTCCCAAGCTTATGCAACATGTTCATGATCAAGTTGCTTAAAATTCATAATATCGTTTCTAAGGGAGATGATCTTAGCGGGAGGAAAATACTTAGAGATAAAAGCATCTTTGCACTTGTTCCAAGAATCAATACTATTTTTAGGCAAAGACGAAAACCAAGCTTTAGCACGATCTCTAAGCGAAAAAGGAAATAGCTTCAACTTAACAATATCGTTGTCCACATCTTTCTTCTTTTGCATATCACACAAATCAACGAAGCTATTTAGATGGGTAGCGGCATCTTCACTAGGAAGGCCGGAAAACGGATCTTTCATGACAAGATTGAGCAAAGCGGCATTAATTTCACAAGATTCAGCATCGGTAAGAGGAGCAATCGGACTGCTAATAAAATCATTATTGTTGGTATTGGTAAAGTCACACAATTTAGTGTTATCTTGAGCCATTGTGACAAGCAAGCAATCCAACACACAAGCAAACAAAAAGCAAGCGGGCAAAAAGAGGCAAATAGAGAAAGAGAGGGAGGATAGAGAGAGAAAGAGGGCGAATAAAACGGCAAGGGTGAAGTGGGGGAGAGGAAAACGAGAGCCAAATGGCAAATAATATAATGTGGGAGATAAGGGTTGTGATGGGTACTTGGTATGTTGACTTTTGCGTAGACTCCCTGGCAACGGCGCCAGAAATGGCTCATTGTCGGGAGTCAAATCTTGACTTGCGCGAACCTCCCCAGCAACGGCGCTAGAAATCTTCTTGCTACCTCTTGAGCACTGCGTTGGATTTCCTTGAAGAGGAAAGGATGATGCAGCAAAGTAGCGTAAGTATTTCCCTCAGTTTTTGAGAACCAAGGTATCAATCCAGTAGGAGGCTATGCGCGAGTCCCTCGTACCTGCACAAAGCAAATAACTCCTCGCAACCAACGCGATAAGGGGTTGTCAATCCCTTCACGGTCACTTACGAGAGTGAGATCTGATAGATATGATAAGATAATATTTTTGGTATTTTTGTGATAAAGATGCAAAGTAAAATAAAAGCAAAGTAAAAAGCAAAGGAAATAACTAAGTATTGGAATATTAATATGATGAAGATAGACCCGGGGCCATAGGTTTCACTAGTGGCTTCTCTCAAGAGCATAAGTATTTTATGGTGGGTGAACGAATTACTGTTGAGCCATTGACAGAATTGAGCATAGTTATGAGAATATCTAGGTATGATCATGTATATAGGCATCACGTCCGAGACAAGTAGACCGACTCCTGCCTACATCTACTACTATTACTCCACTCATCGACCGCTATCCAGCATGCATCTAGAGTATTAAGTTCGTGAAAATAGAGTAACGCCTTAAGCAAGATGACATGATGTAGAGGGATAAATTCATGCAATATGATAAAAAAACCATCTTGTTATCCTCAATGACAACAATACAATACGTGCCTTGCTGCCCCTACTGTCACTCGGAAAGGACACCGCAAGATTGAACCCAAAGCTAAGCACTTCTCCCATTGCAAGAAAGACCAATCTAGTAGGCCAAACCAAACTGATAATTCGAAGAGACTTGCAAAGATAACCAATCATACATAAAAGAATTCAGAGAAGATTCAAATATTGTTCATAGATAATCTTGATCATAAACCCACAATTCATTGGTCTCAACAAACACACCGCAAAAAGAAGATTACATCGAATAGATCTCCACAAGAGAGGGGGAGAACATTGTATTGAGATCCAAAAAGAGAGAAGCCATCTAGCTAATAACTATGGAACCGAAGGTCTGAGGTAAACTACTCACACTTCATCAGAGAGGCTATGGTGTTGATGTAGAAGCCCTCCGTGATGGATGCCCCCTCCGGCGGAGCTCCGGAACAGACCCCAAGATGGGATCTCGTGGATACAGAAAGTTACGGCGGTGGAATTAGGGTTTTTGCTCCGTTTATGATCGTTTGGGGGTACGTAGGTATATATAGGAGGAAGGAGTACGTCGATGGAGCAATAGGGGGCCCACGAGGGTGGAGGGCGCTCCTGGGGGGGTAGGCGTGCCCCCTACCTCGTGGCTTCCTCCTTTATTTCTTGACGTAGGGTCCAAGTCTCCTGGATCATGTTCGTTCTGAAAATCACGTTCCTGAAGGTTTCATTCCGTTTGGACTCTGTTTGATATTCCTTTTCTGTGAAACTCTGAAATAGGCAAAAAAACAACAATTCTGGGTTGGGCCTCCGGTTAATAGGTTAGTACTAAAAATAATATAAAAGTGGATAATAAAGCCCAATAATGTCCAAAACAGTAGACAATATAGCATGGAGCAATCAAAAATTATAGATACGTTTGAGATGTATTAGTTCGTCAAGCGAACCCCAAATGGAAGCTTACAGTGATAAGCAAAATTTTCTAGTGATATGGTAAATGGATTATCATAAAGCATAAACGACACCCTACACTCACGTGGAAAATATTTAAATCCTTTGGCAAATGATTCATTGAGAAGTTGGTGTTGATCACACTTATCTGAGAGGTAGGGACCGAGGCCGGCATTGTGAACATATTGATCAAATTCCTCCTTAATGCCCACACGAACCATATACTCATCGCAAGGACATAAGCATGTTTTGGTGGCGGCATCTCGTGTGGAACTTTCACTTGGTTCAACATAAGACTGGCGAGCAGAACTGTCACTAGAAGATGCCCCCGAGGATCGTCCCCTCGAAGAACTCCTTCCAAATAGGTTCATCATGTCCGCGTACAATTTTCTGAAGAAAAAATTGGGGTAACAAAAAATTGTCAACAAATATTTATAAGATTGATAGCAACTACTCATAGGGATACATAGAGGCCAAAACAAGCATTCAAACTACTTAGAACACTAAGAATTTAACATGCAAGCATATGTACAGCAGCACCAATAGTAGCTAATTATTCAAAATATAAACCACTAAAACAAAAACTAATTGGACAAACAGTGGAGTCACATACCAAGCAACAATCCCCCGAAATAGTTTCGGAAACGGAGCTTCGAGCAAAGAGATCGAAATCCGCGGGTTTGAGCTCAAGAACACGAGAGAGAGAGAGAGAGAGAAAGTGAGCAATGGAGATTTTTTTTTCTGGAGGTAAGTGACGATGTGGGATGAAGAGGTAAGTGAGGGGGCCCACATGGGGACCACAGCCCACCAGGGCGCGCCTAGGTGCTGGCACGCCCAGGTGGGTTGTGCCCACCTGGTGCACCTCCCTGTAATGTTTATTGCACCAAAAATTCTCAAATATTCGGGGAAAAAATTGTGTAAAATTTTCAAGGCATTCTGAGAACTTTTATTTTTGGGTCATTTTTTATTGCACGGGAAATTCAGAAAACAGACAAAACATGGCATTTTATTTTATTTAACTAATAAAAATCGAGAATAAAAAGTAGGGACAGAAGGTAGTGCTTACTAAATTCATCAACTTCATACTGTTCAAAAATGATCCATTAATAAGGTTGATCAAGTCTTATTAACAAGCACTTTCGATTAGCATGAAACCGAAGAACTTTTGTAAATCACTAAGTTACCTCAATGGGGATATGCATTTCCCCAACAATAAGCATTTCATATTTCTTTTTGACAATAGGTAGAGGTATATTAAAACTTCCAATAGTGATTGTCAGAGATTTTTCGATAACATTAATACCATTCACTTGGAATTGTTTCTTCGGAAAGTGCACCGTATGCTCATTGCCATTAATATGAAAAGTGACCTTGCTTTTATTGCAATCAATAACAGCCCCTGCAGTATTCAAAAAGGGTCTACCAAGGATAATCGACATGTTGTCGTCCTCGGGCATCTCAAGTATAACAAAGTCAGTTAAAATAGTAACATTAGCAACAACAACAGTCACATACTCACAGATGACGATAGGTATGGCAGTTGATTTGTCAGCCATTTGCAAAGATATTTCAGTAGGTGTGAGTTTATGCAAGTCAAGTCTTTTATATAAAGAGAAAGGCATAACACTAACACTAGCTCCTAAATCACACAAAGCAGTTTTCACATAATTCTTTTTGATAGAGCAAGGTATAGTTGGTATTCCCGGATCTCCGAGTTTTAGGTACTCCATCTTTAAAAGTGTAATTAGGAGGCATGGAGATTTCAGCTTCCGGTATTTTTCTCTTATTTGTGATGATGTCTTTCATATACTTTGCATATGGAGGCATTTTTAGGACTTCAGTCAAGCGAGTACGCAAAAAGACTGGCCTCAGCATTTCAGCAAAGCGTTGAAATTCTTCATCATCATGCTTTTTAGTTGACTTGGGTGGAAAAGGCATAGGTTTTTGAACCCACGGTTCTCTTTCTTTACCGTGTTTTCTAGCAACAAAGTCTCTTTTGTCATATCTTTTATTTTTAGGTTGTGGGTTATCAAGATCAACAGGTGGTTCTATCTTAGCATCATTGTCTGGTTCTTTATCATTGGTTGGTTGAGAGTCTTCATGAACCTCATCATTATCTTTTTCATTATCGTTAGGTGAGTGTTCATTACCAGATTGAGTTTCAGCATCTGAGATAGAAACTTCATTATCATTGTTAGGAGGTTTCTTTATTTCAAGTTCACTAGGAGCATGCAAAGTCCTATAATTTTTATTTTTCTTTCTAGAAGAACTAGGTGCACTAGTATTAGCTCTTTGTGAATCTTGTTCAATTCTTTTTGGGTGTCCCTTAGGATAAAGTGGTTCCTGAGTCATTTTACCTCATCTAGTTGCAACTCTAACACCAAAGTCATGCATATTATTATTCATTTCATCAAGAAATTCTCTTTGAGATTTAGCAACTTGTTATAATTGAGTTTGAACCATAGAACCATGTTTTCCAACACCTCTAACATCATTTGATATTCTAAATAACAAGTCACTCAAGCGAGCAATCATATCAGAATTATATTTCAATTGTTTCATAACATTTGCATTAAAGTGATCTTGTTTTCTAGTTTAGTTTTCAAACTCATAAAGGCATTGACTAGGATGCATATTGTGAGGATTGTCACTATCATTAAACTTCATAAAAGAATTTACCTCTACCACCTTAGGTAGTGGTGGTGTATTAAGCCCATGTATTTCTTCAATAGGACGTAAATTTTTAACATCCTCAGCTTTAATACCTTTTTCATTCATAGATTTCTTTGCCTCTTGCATATCTTTAGGACTGAGATATAATATACCCCTCTTCTTTGGAGTGGGTTTAGCCGGTGTTTCGGGAATAGTCCAATCATCATAGTTTTTCAATATGTTATTCAACAATTCCTCAGCTCGTCCAACAGTTTATTCCCTGAAAACACAACCAGACGACTATCTAGGAAGTCCCTAGAAGCATCGGTTAGTCCATTATAGAAGATATCAAGTATTTCATTTTTATTAAGAGGATGATCAGGCAAAGCATTAAGTAACTAGCAAAGCCTCCCCCAAGCTTGTCGGAGACTCTCTTCTTTAGTTTGAGAAAAGTTAAATATTTCCTGTAAGGCAGCTTGTTTCTTATGAGCAGGAAAATATTTTTCAGAGAAGAAATAAATCATATTCTGGGGACTACGGACACAACTAGGAGCAAGAGTATTGTACCAAGCTTTAGCATCACCCTTTAATGAGAAAGGATCAGATTCAACCAAAGTGATTAACTCTGGGTCGACAGAGAATTCATAATCCTTATCATCAATAAAGATAGGTGAAGTAGAAAACTTAGGATCACACTTCATTCTAGCATTCAGAGATTTTTCTTTATACTTGTGTAATAATTTCTCTAGATCATCTCTATCTTTGCAAGCAAGAATATCTCTAGTCGTTTCGTCACTCATAACATAACCTTCCGGTACCTTAGGCAATTCATATCTAGGAAGGCTAGTTCTAGCAGGTGTTTCAGGAGATTCAGTTTCAAGCTCATCATCAGATTCAACAACATCATGTTGTATTACTCTAGCAATTTGTTTATCAAGAAATTCACCAAGTGTCACATCATCATTATCAAGCAAGGTACTAGCATCATCATAAGCATCATTCATAGTAGAAGTAGCATCATCAATAACTTGCGACATATCAGAATTGAAAGCATGTGGTGGTGTTGCAAGTTTATTCATAACAGAAGGTGAATCTAAAGCAGAACTGGATGGCAGTTCCTTACCTCCCCTCGTCCTTGAGGGAAATATCTTAGTCTTAGGATCCTTCAGATTCTTCATAGTGATAATATGATAATAATCCCAAGTGACTCAACAAATATAGCTATGCTCCCCAGCAACGGCGCTAGAAAAAGGTCTTGATAACCTACAAGCATAGGAGATCGCAACAGTTTTCGAGGGTAGAGTATTCAACCCAAATTTGTAGATTTGACACAAGGGGAGCCAAAGAATATTTGAAGGTATTAGCAGCTGAGTTGTCAATTCAACCACACCTAGAGATTAATTATCTGCAGCGAAGTGAACAGTAGCAAAGTAGTTTCATAGTTTTCATAGTAGTGACAGTAGCAATAGTAACAGTAACAGTGATAGCAATAATTTTGTAGCAAGCGTAACAGTGATGATAGCAGTAGTAACTTAGCAGAAATAATATAAGATAAATTCGTAGGCATTGGATCGGTGACTTGTTGGATGATATTCATCATGTGACAGTTATAACCTAGGGCTATTAGGTACTAGCTCCAGTTCATCGATATAATGTAGGCATGTATTCAGTAAATAGTCATACGTGCTTTATTAAAAGAACTTGCATGACATCTTTTGTCCTACCCTCCCGTGGCAGCGGGGTCCATATTGGAAACTAAGGTATATTAAGGCCTCCTTTTAATAGAGAACCAGAACATAGCATTAACACATAGTGAATACATGAACTCCTCAAACTACGGTAATCACCGGAAGAAGTCCCAGTTATTGTCACTCCGGGGTTACCGGATCATAACACGTAGTAGGTGACTATAACTTGCAAGATCGGATCTAGAACATGGATATAATGATGATAACATAAACGGTTCAGATCTGAAATCATGGCACCCGGGCCCAAAGTGACAAGCATTAAGCATGGCAAAGTCATAGCAACATCAATCTAAGAACATAGTGGATACTAGGGATCAAGCCCTAACAAAACTAACTCGACTACATGATGAATCTCATCCAACTCCTCTTCGACCAGCGAGCCTACGAAGGAATTACTCACTCCCGATGGGGAGCATCATGGAATTGGCGATGGAGAAGGGTTGGTGATGACGAAGAACGAAGACCCCCCTCTCCGGAGCCCCAAACGGACTCCAGATCCGCCCTCCCGAGGAAGAACAGAGCTTGGAAACGGCTCCGTCTCATGGATCGCGATAATTCTTTCTCCCTGATTTTTCTCCAAAAATAGGATTTTATAGCGTTGGATCAGGTTCTGCGTGGCCACTAGGTGGGGACAACCCACCTGGGCACGCCAGGAGAGGGGGGCGCGCCCTGGTGGGTTGTGCCCACCCAGGTGCCCCTCTCTGGCATGTCTTGGCTCCAGAAATTCTTATTATTGATATAAAAAATCCTGTAAAGTTTCGTTCCATTCCGGGAACTTTTATTTCTACACAAAAACAACACCATGGTAATTCTGCTGAAAACAGCGTCAGTCCGGGGTTAGTTTCATTCAAATCATGCAAACTAGAGTCCAAAACAAGAGGAAAAGCGTTAGGAAAAGTAGATATGTTGGAGACGTATCAATGCCCAGTAGCAGGGCGATGCGCTATGGTGTGGAGGTTAGCTGGGCGTTGCCGCTCTAAGTAGCACATTCCAGTGAGGCCAAGCGTCCGGGTGCGTCATTAAGTCACGGAGTTGGTTCCTTGGGCACCGAGCCTCTTAACGACGACATACAGATGAATGACGTGAATGCGGGCAGCTAGCGCCGACTGGGGACACACCGCACGACGGCACGAGGGATGAGGGTTTTTGGTGTGTCAGGCTAGTCAGCTGCGGTCATGGCAACGTTGGAGATACCCTTTGCTCACATGTGATCCCCACATGTCATTGAAAAATCAAGATGACCCGGCATGGTCTCAGGTCCTGGGGATGCAGTTGGCCGCGCTACACCACTCCGCGGACGCGCCACGGCGCGCGCGCACTTCGGCGCCCCGTGCATCCTCGACGAGCCGGGTGTTGATCTACTGGTCGTGCCACAGCGCTAACGCCATGCTCGGCACACTGAAGCCGACCATGTCCAGTGACGATGAGCGTGTCGCTCACCGCGGTCGCCGTGTCCAGAGGCGGCGCTGGAGCTGCACCACGTTGCTGGCACCCACGACCCACATGAATGGTTTCCGGTGGCGAGGAGGCCATGGGCGAACTCCTCCATTAGACTAGTCTGCGCCACGTCATCCCGACAGGTGTCCCCCACATGTCAGTTTCCCTATTTTCCTGGGAAAATTCGAGCGTCAGTGCCCCGCGTTGCGCATTAGGCGCAGAATAGGTGGTTTTTGTGCCCTGGTTCAAATGTGGTACAGTACCAAGTTGTTACCCTAGCCCCAAGTGTGGTGGTTTTGGGTATGGTACCACCCTTTTCCTTTTCAAGTAGTGAAGCGTAACACTTGATTAAGTAGCCAGATGGTGTGCTAAATGTAGGTGTCCGACTGTTTGAAGGAATAATTGAGGTGTGCCCGGTCCGTGCCCGCATTTAGGGGTCCAACTTACCATGTTTCGGTAGTAGTAACTATACTAGTCCCTGCGTACTCCCTCTATTTTTATTTACTCCACATTTTAGCTTTGCTCAAAGTCAAACTTTGTAAACTTTGACAAACTTCATAGACAGAAATAATAACATATACAATAACAAATCAATACCATTAGATTCACTATTGAATATACTTTCACATCATATAGATTTGCTATTGTAAATGTTCATATGTCTACTCTTACTAGCAAGATGCCCGTGCGTTGCATGTAACATCAAGATGCATTTGTATGACTAGTTTATCTTGTGAGAGAAAATTATGAACGAGGGAAGGCCTTATTTGCAAATTGGAGAGGTGTGTGGGTACCTTTTTGCAAAATAGCCATAGTTTCCTTCCTATCTGTCAGATATAAATTGGATGGACTATATTGCAGGATGGCAGGCACACCATCATCACCAACTCTGATTTTTATAAGAGTGTAGATAAAAAGCAGAGTTGGTGATGATGGTGTGCTTGCCATCCAGCAATATAGGCCGTCCGATCTATATCTAACGGATAGGAAGGAAACCATGACAATTTACCCGCACTCCTCTCCACATTTGCAGATAAGGCCTTCCCTCGTTCATCCTTTTCTCCCACAAGATCTTTATGTTTCGTGCAACGCACGGGCAACTTGCTAGTTTTCTATAAATTTGGTCAAATTTTATGAAGTTTGACTTTAGTCAAACGTAATATGCAGAGTAAATAAAAACAGAGAGAGTATCTTATTCCATGACCAAGGCGGAAGGGGAAATGAGACAACTTATTGTTTATTTGAGCCGTTCAAGTATAAGGAACACTGGAATGAAGAGCTTCTACTGGAGTTCTATGCCACTTTACACATTCAAGGCTAAAACAGGGATCCGAATACTTGGGTCCTTGAGTGGATGACAGGTGATGTTCATCACGAAGCCAAAGCTCAAGACATCATCCAGCCGACTTCCCTGCCCACTCTAGGTGTAACATCCCAAATTTTCAATTTGGAATGTTATACATTATATCATCATTGCATATCATATTTATTTGCATTTTGGTTGATCCTAGAAATTCTACGCAACTCAAGGACCCTCGGAGAGAGTTGGGGATTTCGTTATTTTTCATATTTGAGTTTTCTCAAATTTTGAAAATAGGATCATTTGATTTTATTTATTTTATCTTCAATTATTTTATTATAAAAATATGAGAGAGGGAATAAAATGACTTTCCCAAAATAAAGAAATATTGAGGATTTAATATTAAAATCAAATAAGATTTTACTTTGGATTTATTTGCTATTTTATTTGAATTTAGGAAAAATGCGCGTTTTTTAAAATTGCATTTAGGCCCCAAATAAATGTTCATCCTGTGCGGCATGATTTTAGAAGCCGAGAAAAATTTATTTCGGGATTTTTGGAGTCTGTTTAGTATTCCTTTTGTTTGTTTTTTGCGCGTAATAATTTAAGAAAAAGCGAACCGACTACGGGCCGTGTTTGGTCTGGACTCCTCAGGGGGGGGGCTTCCTTTATATAGCGCGCCCCGGGGCCTGAATCAGCCCAAGCCGCCGCCGCCCTAACCCTAAGCCGCGCCCGAGCCCAGCCGCCGCCGATGAGGTCGATCCCGCCGCCGCCGCTGCCCTGCCGCCGCTGACGAGGTCGATCCCGCCGCTGCCGCCGCCGTTTTTTTAGAAAAACCATTCGGTTTTTCCGTCGGTTTTTCGTTGGTTTTTTAGATCCGTTTTTTAGATAGATCGGTTTTTTGGTTTAGTTAATTAGCGAGCGTTCGCTCGTTCGTTCGTTTTAACAAACGCGTTCATCGTTTAGATCCAGATAGCGAACGTTCGTTCGTTAATCTGTTCGTCATTTTTCTTTTTCTCGGATTTATTTCGCGATTTTTCTGATCGTGAATTCTGATCCGATTTTCGTTTTAGTATAACTTTTCGCTCGTTTATCGGAATCAGGCAATTCAAGCGCCTGGAGTTTCGTCTCGAAACCCTCTTTCCGTTTAACCAACTCAAACAAGTTTTTGCCTCTGTAAAATTTGAACTAGATCCAGAATAGTAAGCGAAGCCTGTTTCTTTCGCCATTTGTCTTTCGTTGCTTCGTTCGATTTGATTCTTTTTGCCAACCGGAGTTCTTAAGTTGAACTTTCTGGTTAGATCTCTTATTTGAGTTTTACCTGTGCATTAGTTGAGTACTTATTGTATGCTTGTTTGTTTGCGATAGAGTACCCGTAGTGCGCCGCTTGCTACTTCGAATCGCTAGGTTTTGCGGATCATCAGCAAGGCAAGTAACACTTTCATCATACCTCCTACTACCCAGTTTTATTGCATTAGATCAATCCTCACACATTGCATGATTAGGATCTAATTAAATTGTGGGTTTTGGGAAGTAGATGAGGTAGTACCTATTACCTGTGTTATTATCAAACCCTTAGGAGTTACTTCTACGTTGCTTATATTGCCATGCTATGCTAGTAGACGTGGATTGGGTGAGTGTATCCATGAAAGATGTGAGATTGTTAAATTAATGGTTTATCTAAGGTGGCAACTTAAACACACATCTGGGTGGATTGAGGCACCTGGGTATTCCAGCGATTGCCTGTTTTTCTTTTGGACTGCCACCCAGGCTCAAAGAGATCATGAGATTATTCATACTAGAAACTTCCATGTGCAGCCACAAGCTACTATGGGCTCTAGCATAGTTGATTAAGTTGTGCGAACTCTTACAGTGGTAGACTAGCAGATGTAGGGGAAAGTAGGTGTAACGGTCTACCCGATCGTAAGGTGCTAGCGCTTCTGAAAGACTATGTCTCGGTCATCCGTTTCTCAAACACCATGAAGTGCGAGAATCCCAACGGAGGAGATCGAGTCTTGTGGGGAAAAGTGCGCAAACCTCTGCAGAGTGTATAAACTAATCATGGTTAGTCGTGTCCTCGGTTATGGACATCTTGAGTATCTAGTACTTGGATTATCAGGTGAATCTCATCATGTTACTCTAATTAATGTGTTGGGTTTTTAATGATGATGTTTAATTGGGATTGAGAGGGTGTCTACACTCTAAATGTTTAACAACCGCCATGATAGTTAAATAAAATTTATTCCTTTGCAGTAGGGAAAAATTGGCTTTACGAAAAACTGTAACCATAGAGCATTCCACCAGCCAAATATGCATGTAGTATAGCCTTATTCTTTCATTGCTCTCTATGTGTTACATTGCCAGCATATTCCATGTGCTGACCCGTTTCGGGCTGCAACGTTCATGTTGCAGACTTTTCAGATGACGAGTAAGGTGCTTTTAGATCGTGGTTCTATACTCAGTGATGCCGTTGGAGTTGATGGACTCACTTATCTTCCAAGTCTTCCGCTGTTATCGTTATTAGATGGCCTTATGCCATGTTTATTGTAATAAGTTCTCTTTTGAGACACTCGATGTAATAAGTGTGTGATTGCTACTATGTTATAAATCCTTCAAGTACTGTGTGGTGCCAGCATTATTGATCCAGGGATGACACCGGAGCACAGAGATTGGACCGTTTAAGGTATGGTCGCTACACCAGGTGAGTTATATTAACCTGGTTGTCAGCTTCAATAAGTGTGTGATTGCTACTATGTTATAAATCCTTCAAGTACTGTGTGGTGCCAGCATTATTGATCCAGGGATGACACCGGAGCACAGAGATTGGACCGTTTAAGGTATGGTCGCTACACCAGGTGAGTTATATTAACCTGGTTGTCAGCTTCATAGGAATGAGCTGCAGAGCATTTTTCAGAAGCCAGAGCCAAATATGAGTCAAATGCTTAGCATGATGAAGCCATTGCCACAAGACGCTGAATATCCAAAGGAGTTCTTTGTAAAGGACCTCGAGTACTTGCCACACACAGTGTATCATATTCGGAGGTGTACTCTATGGCCCATCAAGGGACATTCTTCTGAAGCTAAACTTGAAGGCGCCATCAAGACTTTGGTATTCTATATCATCAATGGCATCAGGTTCAACACCCAGGATTTCTTCATCAGACAACTTACTGCTTCTGGGATTGATCTGTTCGGCCTGAAGTTCTATGCACCATGGGTGATGTGCTTGATTAAGCTTCACTCCACCATTGACTATCAGCCCTCAACGCGCAACCATATTGTTTTTCTTCTTGAAGTTGATATGTCCATTGAAGCCATCTACCCCGAGCCTGCAAAGAAGCCACTCTACCTTCAGAATGCTAAATTTCAAAGCTTCTCACAGCCAATCGAAGGAATTCTTGTGCCCAATGCTGCAACTTCTACATAGCCTCTAGATGGCAACATGCGCTTTCCACACCGAGCCAACACTGAAGCCACTGCAAGCACAATTGCTCAAAGGCCTCAGAAGTGTCCTCGTGTACTCAATGACCGAGAGCTTCTGGTGGCTTTGCATCAAAAGCATGATAGGCATCATGACTGGCAAAAGCGTCAGATGCACAGTCTCTTGGTGGATGTCAATCGCATCCGCAACTTGGCCACCAAGAACTCGTTCGTTGCACATGAAGCTTGTAGGCGGTCCTAGAAGAGCCTCACACTTCTATGTTCTGAAGATGATCTGCGTGCAGATGGCTTCACCGAGCAATTCAAGTTTGACTCCAGGCCTCCTCAAAATGCAAGCTGGCGTCGCACTCCCTCCATTGAAGATTCTGAGCATTCATCTTTGGCTGCAACTGTTGTTGTGAGAGCGTCGATGAAGAAGACGACGCCACTTCACCAACCCTGGCTGCACTGCATCAAGATACTGCGCCAGGCTCGTCTGCACCACCAAACTCCAGCATCGACCCTGCTCCATCTTCTACTCCAGCTGGGAATGAGTAGATCATCTATGTCTTCAAACCTTTTTGGTCATTACTGACAAAAGGGGAGAAGCATATGAGGTTGATAGTCTTCAAGCGGGTCCATATGGGTGGTTGCATTATTTTGCTAAGTTCTTACAACTCTTGTTTTGAAACAATTTGGTTTTGAGTTGTAACACTTAAACCTGATGATCGTCTGCTATGTTTTGCTGCTACTTTGTGATGCGATGATAAATTCCGCATGAAGTCATTCTGCAGACGCCCATTTTTCATTGTGCATGTCATTTATCTTCATTATACCTATACATGCATGATGAATTGTCTTCATGTGTTGAATAGGATCTCCACAAAGTAAAACCTGCCGTGTGCATTTTCATTCAAAGGCAAACTACTCATATGCACATCTTCAGGGGGGGCCTTTTGCAACTTATGAAGACAATGATTTTATCCTTAACTCTCACATACTTTTATCCCCATTGAAAACTTCAACCATTTTGTCATCAATCACCAAAAAGGGGGAGATTGTAAGTGCATCTAGTGCCACCCCTAGTTGGTTTTGGAGTATTGATGACAAACTTGGTTGAGGGACTAATGTATTTGTGAGAATTGCAGGATAACACAGGTAGTAGTCCCTTATTGATTCGGTTTACCTACCAGAGATGACCCCTAAAAATGTGTGAAGGCATTGAAGACAATGGTGGTACGTGAAGACATTCACGATGAAGATTATGACATGAGAGGGCATTCATATGAAGACTATGGAGTGCGAAGACATAGGCGTTTCGTAGTTTCCTTTTCTTCTTTGTTGAGTCATAGAAATCACCATACTATTAAGTGGGGTCCAAGTGAACAAAGTCATAGTGACTGAAGTGATGCTCAACTAAATCCTATGTCCTCGAGCAAAGACAATGAGAGCAAATCTTATCCAAAGTCAGATGAGTCAGCTTTACGTGTTGGTTCCTTAGTGACACAGGGTCATTTCGGACAAATCAGGTCGGGTTGCCTCCTGGCTATAAATAGCCCACCCCCTACACCATAAATTGATGGTTGCTCAGAGTTAGTACACGTTTTTTGTCGTTTGAGAGCAACCCACCTCCAAAGCATTTGAGAGAGAAATCCTTGCGAGGATAAAGCCCAAAACACCCAGAGCCAAAGAGTGTTATGCATCACTGAAGTCTTTCTGTCTGTGTGACCTGAAGACTTGTTACACTTGAGGAATGTGAATCCTCCAGCCGGTTAGGCGTCGCGTTCTGAGCATCCAAGAGCCATTGTGGATTGCCGGTGAACGAAGTCTATGAAGGTTTGGAAGTTGATACGTCTCCAACGTATCTATAATTTTTGATTGTTCCATGCTATTTTATTATCAATCTTGGATGTTTTATAATCATTTTATATCATTTTTTGGTACTAACCTATTGACATAGTGCCAAGTGCCAGTTGCTGTTTTTCATTTTTTTTACATCGCAGAAAATCAATATCAAACGGAGTCCAAATGCCACGAAACTTTACAGAGATTTTTTATGGGCCAAAAGGAAGGCAGTGGGCCCTGGTTGCACCTGGGGGCACTACTAGGAAAAGGCCTACTAGTGGCGCACCAGTTTTGCCTACTAATGGCGCACTACTGGTGCGCCACTAGTACCACGCCACTAGTATTTTTTACTAATGGCGCACCACTGGTGCGCCATTAGTATCTGGTATACTAATGGCGCACCACGCCATGCGCCATTAGTATAGACCACCATGCGCCATTAGTATGCCTCCCAGGGGGCCATATTTACCCACGTGCTTTGGCATACTAATGGCGCACTGTGGTGTGATGCGCCATTAGTATCCTTTGGCATACTAATGGCGCACTGTGTAGTGATGCGCCATTAGTATCCTTTGGCATACTAATGGCGCACTTTGAGGTGATGCGCCATTAGTATGAATATTAGGTTTTATTTTTTTTCTTTTCTGATTTTTGCACAAGTTACAAAATATATTATTGGACAGAATATAGACAGCAGCACACAACAACAGCACATTCATCGAATACAATAGAAGATTAGTCTCCGAATACAATTCATCATATTAGTCTCCGAATTCAAAAGACCGAACAAAGAAAAAACATTACAAGTCTCGAGACCGCGAGTAGCGAGTTTGTCTTTACATTACAAGTCGATATCGATCATCTAAACTACCATCACATAGAAGAGAGCTGCGGTCATCACGATGAGCATCATCGCGATGAAACTGGTCTTCATCCGGTTCCTCCAACGCTCCCTCCTCTCTCCCGCTAGATAGCGAGCGTATCTAGATTCCGCCTCCGCCCTAGTGGTGTACCCTTTGTAAATGTTACCGCTGAAACGGTGAACCTGTCTCTGACACTCCTCCCAGTCGTCGTAGACTCCGGGAACCTTACCCTTGTACACGACATACGACGGCATCTCTATGCACAAGCCAAACAACAGACAAAACATAAGCAATATATAAGTATGCAACAAAAGGATCGAAAGAGAAAAGCAAGACATTAATAGCACGATTCATGGTCCTACTAATAAATAGCATCGATTACATCTAAGTTGAACGACTGTCCAAACCAAAGAGACATACAATTCATTAAAGTTTAATTACAACATGAGCCAATCAATGTTTCAGAACTACACATAGCATCACTACTTTCGACTCGACTCATGGGACTGGAGCGTGGATGAAGCCGCCGTCTGCCGTGATGGTCATGAAATCACGGACGTTGTCAGCCTGGATTTGTAGCGTCGTGTCTATCTCACTGTTGGACGGTTGATATCTGAGGTAGAACTGCCCCGAGGTATGAAGGACATCTTGATGGATGATGTCCGCAAACTCCGACTGGATGCGAAAGAATTCTTGTCTGATGTCCGCGTCCTGGATTGCCGACAAGCTCGCGGCCCAATCTTTGAGATTATCTGGTAGCAGAAGGTGATGATGGTCCCGTACGATCGCCCGCATGTGATGGAGGGCGTAGTGGGCATCCTTCTGACCGCCAGGCGGCTGCTTGACGCAGCAGAACTTAGTATTGTGGGCAAACATGTGCTTGCCGTACCTACGAACTGGCCTGGTGAAGGTGCCTCCAGATTTGGCGTAGCCGGGGAGAACATCATCAAGAACTTTCTTGATATTTGTGTAGTCCATCTTGGAGTCACGGTTCGGGTCGAAATACGTGGCCATGGAATATTTCGGGCTTAAGAGGATGAGTGTGCAATGTATGTCACTGCACAGAACACGGAATGTTAGAAAAAAAAACGATCGAAATCTAAGAAATCATATGTTTCGGGGCGGTTATGGGATGACTTACTCGGGAAAGTAAGACACGAGGAAGTTATCCTTATCTGGGTTTGCCAGAATGACGCCTTTGAGGTGTGAACTCGCGACTTGGCGGTCCCCAGCGTTGCCCAAGAGCTTGGCACGCATGTAGAAGGGGTCGACTATCACGATGTCCGGGGTCTTGTCTCTAACGATCCGCATCTCCATACTCAGCGAAAACAGCTGAACGAAGGTGTAGTGCAGCAGATGAAGGTTAAACATAGCAAAGATGTCATCAAACCGCAGGACGATTGTACCCCCGATAGCGCCATCCACAAAGCCCTTGCCCTCTGGCACCTTGGCCACGAAAACCGGGTATGCCACATCATTCTCTCTGAGACGCCGCTTCTCCAAAGAAAGAACACTGTCATCCAGACTCCGCATAGCACCGGTTGCAGCATTGAGCATATTTGTCGGTAGCATCGCCCTGCCCGCCACATGCACCCTCCTCGAGATATCCTTAGGTGAAGGTGGCCCGTCCTGAGCACGGATCGTACTCGGTGCCGGCTGGCTCGCACCGGCGCCATTTTTAGCCTTTTGTTTTCGTCCCTTCTTCTTGATCTGCTGTAATGGGACCGAGTTCTGCTCACAGACCGCCTTCTTGAGCGTGTTGGGGCTGATAATATTTGGCACCTCGGCTATCTGAGGCTCGGGGAAGGCGGCAGCTGGAGGCGTCTCTTGAGAACTGAACGTCAGACGACGCCTGTTGCAATTGGGTTTCTCCGCTGTACCAGCTAGATCGTGGTCGTCTTGGTTGGGTTCTTGAGAAGGAGGCCCGCATAACTCGTCACCGTACCCATGTTCGGCAAAGTACTTATCGACGTTGGTAAATGTACCATCGTCGTTGTCGTCATTGTCCAGATCCTGTGCCATATGCATGTCCAGATCCTGTGCCATAGGGATGTCCGGCATGTCTGGTAGCGTTGCGGCGTTCTTGCCATGGCTTGGCGCCGGCACGACTGGCGGTCTTGTCTGTGGGGTGGTGTCCCTCGCCCCCAAACGAATCTGGCTCTTCGGCCAAAGCAGGGGCCAGCTTACGCAGACGCTAAGGGTCATCTCTTCTTCTTCGTCGGCCCTAGCGGGTCGGATCGGAGGTAACAGCTCGTCGCAGCCTGGCAGCACCCGAACCACTTCAACCCTATACACTGTGGGTGGCATCGGATTACCGTGGAACACGGGGTTGCCCGGTTGAACGATTCTTCCCTTGGCGACATCGACCAACTCGCCGCCCACGAAGTGCAGGAGAGTGCAAGGAACGTCGGCGGTGCCCTACGAAAACATGTAGGGCGTCAGGGATGCCCAGTCAAAGGCAAGGAGATGAAGTCGTCGGTCGAGAGGCTTAGTTACCATGATGTCGTCGAGCTCGGCTAATGTCGAGGCACCGCCAACGGCGGGCGTGCAACTGACGGAGGGGCCGCTTGCTGGCGAGGTGCCGGCCGGCATACACCCGGGTGCATTAAGCTCCAATGCCCGTGCCGGCGCCGGAGACACGAATATCGCCTCTGCCGGAGACACCAATGGCGTCGCCTGCGCGTTGTGCGAGTTGCTGGCCGTGAAGCTGGGAACCGGGGGAGGCCCCTGTTGGCCGCCCGCAATCCACGTCGTCAGCCCATGAATCAACATAGGCACCATGGCGTTGAGCGTTGTTCCCAGTTGTTGTTGCACTTGCTCTTGGACAATCTCCGGAATCCGCGCCACTTGTGCCTTGAGTGCTTCAACCTCGCGCGACTGGCTTTCCGAGCTGGTCTTTTTCTCCTTTCACCCACCAGCGGTATAGTATGACGACCATT
Organism: Triticum urartu; assembly: GCF_003073215.2. Classification (NCBI taxonomy): domain Eukaryota; kingdom Viridiplantae; phylum Streptophyta; class Magnoliopsida; order Poales; family Poaceae; genus Triticum; species Triticum urartu. Next base: position 407,744,295 of record NC_053023.1, read on the forward strand.
TTGTGGACAAGCCTTTGCCGGCCACACGACCAGCTGACGTCGGCTTACTGAGCTTATCCTTGTTTTTCATTACGTTCAACACCCTATTTAAAGGGGTGTCGAAAGGGGAGCTCTGAGACGACCCCGTGCTACTGCTTTCATTGTCCTGCGGAAGGAACGTGAACCATTTAGAAATATTGGGGATTAATTAGAATGCAACCCTATGGAGCTAATTACGCGCGGGATGTATTCCTTACCAGAACAAGCTCAAGCACCCTGGTCTTCGGATCTGTGGTAAGATCCTTTGTTACCGGGTCCTCCTTGTACCGGGCCCTGAGAAAGTTCCTAGTCTGCTTGTCACGGTATTTCTCGAAGCGGGGCGGTAGGCCTTGCTCGGCATGCTCCGCGTCCTCCTTGTCCCATATAGGCTCCTCCACTCTGTAACCGCCGGGACCGAGTTGGTGGACCCCTAAGTTCAACTTCCGCATTTCTTTCCCCCACTGACTTGATTCGGAGGTTGCGCTGCTCTCGCACTTGATCTTGAACTCCTTGTAGTCATCTTCGCTCATCAAAGGATATTTCGCCTTGATCTTCTCATAACTATCACATTTTTCAATCATTGCCTTCACCGTGCTTTTCCAAGTAGACAGGGCCGTGCTCATCCTCGTGAGGGCGGCACCATTCACTTTATTCCCTGAGAGGCGTGTGTTTGCAAACTCAGCAGGGAACTTGCATCATTCGTGCAGCTTCGTGAAGAGGAGGCTGCGCAAATTCTCTCGGTCCTTATGCCTTAGGTTCTCGGTGTTGATCGAGATGGTGCTTCGAAGAATGCACCCGAGCTGAATCGAGTACCCCTTGACTACGTGTTTGGGCGCCGTCAGATGCCCGTCGGAGTTCACTTCAGTAAATTTCTCCCTGACGGTGCCGAGCACGCTCGGGCGCCGGTCCTGCCGTTGCCTCTTCGGTTGGCTGCCATCTGTGCGTGCACCGCCATCATCAGTGGTGGCATCCGCGGCGCCATCATCAATGGTGTCATCCCCGACGCCACTAGGGGTTGTGTAGTCAGGATCGGTGTCTTCCGTGGTGTCCTCATAGCGGTGAGGTTCTTCCTCCAACTCCTGGGACAGCTCCCAGAATTGCTTGCCGCCCGAACCGCCGGCCTCATCGTTGTGCGCCATGTTTCGCTCTAAATAGGAAAAAAGTTTGCTCAAAAAGTTGGTTATTGTCAAGGAACAAGATCATGGTCTCATCATTTAGGGTTTTTCGACACCGAGGCATCCTAAAAGCTAAGCTTTTATCATTTAGGGTTTGTCGACGCCGAGGCACCCTAAAAGCCTAAGCGTACATCATTTAGGTTCTCATCGACACCGAGGCACCCTATAGAAGCCAAGTTAAGTTTTCATCATTTAGGGTTTATCGATGCTGAGGCACCCTAGGTTGGGCCTAATCACTTGGCACTAATCACTTGGCTCTATTGCCACCTATGTTGGGTTTATCATCTAGGGTTTATCGATGCTAAGGAGAATTCTAAGTTGGGCCTAATCACTTGGCTCTATTGCCACCTATGGCTTAATGCAGCAAGAATGGCGGGGCAGTTGATCCTACTTAACTAAGTACTAAGATACCCCGGCCCATGCATTAGTCGCAAGTACCCCATATGTCCTATTTTTAGCAAAGTCATGCTAAAATTCACGGAAAATTTTAGCATGACCTTTGCTGAAAATAGGACATATGGAGTACCCGAATTTGCCAGAACGGAAGTTAATCGACATTCCGGCAAACTCAAGGGCCTCTCGGGGTACAGCAGCAGCATCACAAGTTGACAAAATTACACCATGATGATACCAAATTCTTGTAGCAGTACAATGAGTTCACAGGATAAAAAAATCATCCACGTTCACCAACCCAAACTGGTGGAGATACAGCAAACCAGAACATAGCCTCTTAAATTATTTGTTATAAGGTTGTGATTCCATGATGTTATAAGGTACCTGTTTTGATCAGAAGTAGCAATTGCCACAAAATAATTTCACACACATATTCCAACAAGCACTTCAAAACAGTAGAATATTTACTAGCTGTGTTTGCCAAACTGCAACTATGTGATAGTGAACAACACAAGAGGTGTTGCTGCTCAGGGCTTCAATTTGAAATACTACTGGAGGATAACTAACTAAAAATATGTGGAAGTGGAGCATTACTACTCTACAGAAAGATAACACAATGTAACAAAAGTGTAACTCTATCTATCTACAATGAGTGGAAATGGCCAAGCCTAAACAACTTACTACTTAACCAATTCTTAGGCAGGCCATACACAACACAGCGTCTCATAACGCACCAACCAGTCAGATAACAAGAGCAGTTTAGCACCACTGATACAGTGCTCCAGCTACCAAACCAAACAAGTAAATCAATTACCACACCAGCAGAACCATACAGTCAGTCCCGTGACCCTCACCATACATGTCACTATGATAGAGCATTTGAAGGGAAAATCACATGTTAAGCACACATAGTGATATGGGGCACATTCAGATTCATACTAGTACAGCATGCACATAGAAATGATGCTCTTTTTTACTATCTGATTCTGTCAAAATGCAAGCATGTATTGCAAACAAGTAGGTGGCTCTGCTCGCGCACGCCGTCTGTAAAGAAAGAAGAGTGGATTACTATATCACAAAATTTCATAGAGAGCTCCAACCGGCGCAAGCACAGCAACGACAATGTGGGGGAGGCAAGGCGCAGTCGTCGCTAAAATGATGGACAATTGAACCAACCTACAACAATTTCAGACTATAGTTGCCGATAATTACCAACTCCTGACAGTTTTAGACTACAACAGTTTCAATTAACTGTTTTTTAAACTACAACAATTTCAGTGAACTTTTCCTCGGACTATAACATGTGATGCATAGACATTGAACTTTTGTAGGAAAAAAATAATTACTGAATGTGGCCGGTCCCAGCCACCAACAAATGTGACCACTGCCATATCATTCAAGATATGATCCATACATCCTATGGAATGTTACATGTCTGTCTTGGATAGGATGCAGGTGTACATGGACCAGAAAGAAATCTAGTACTAAGGAATTTACAGAAGATGTGCAGTGCAATGCAAGAACCCCAAGTCTGCGACTTCCATGGCCGATGCACGAAATTCGGTTGTAGCTGAGGTTGAGCACTTGAAGCTTCGTCAGTTCCCGAAGCCCCTCGACGTTGGCGATCTTGTTCCGCGACAGATCCAGTGAGTGCAGGCCCTTCGGCAGCGATCCGGGGGAGATATGAACTGCATGACGAACAGAACAACCCAAATTCAGCAACAGAAGTTGTACTATCTATCTACTAGTTACTGAATGTCTGAAGATGCTACTGTCTAGTACGGGAGCACGGGAGCGCGCGAGCACGCGAGAACGGCGGCCGCACCTAACCCTAGGTCGCCACCCCGTGGGGGCATGGGGATGAGCGGGGAGAGAGGGAGGGAGGGAGAGAGACTAACCAGGCCGCGCGGGGAGGCTCGCGCCGCCATCGAGGAGCGCGTCCGACGAGGCTAGCCGCCGTCGAGGGGCAGCTCCGACGAGAGAGATTTGGTGGTGGCCGGAGCGGAGACGACAGAGGGCGGAGATGACGAGCTTGGGGAAGGCGGGGATATACGGCGGGGAGGTCGCGGGCTTCTAGGGTTTTGAGGGAGGCGAGGGAGGCGGTGCTCAGGGGGAGGTAGCGCTCGAGGGTGAGGAAGGGGAGAGGGAGGCGGCAGGGGTGCATGGGCGGCTGCGGCGCAGTGGGTCGGGGCAGCGGCGGCGTCGGCGCGGTGGAGGGAGGGACGAGGGAGGGAGCGGCGCGGTGGAGGGAGAGGGACGAAGTGTCTGGCTAGAGGGAGGGACGAGGGAGGGATGAAGTGTATGGATGGGGAAGATTACTAATGGCGCACCCCCAGGCGGTGCGCCATTAGAATGTTTTTTTCATAGCAATGGCGCACCAGCGGGACAGTGCGACATAAGTATACTTTTTTTTAGATAGCAATGGCGCACTAGCCACCCGTGCGCCATAAGTAAGAATATATTTTTTTACTTTTTAAAAATTGAATATGAATATGAATATGAAATAGTAATATTTTTTATAAAAATAGTAATAATTGTTGTTTAACAACAATTGTAGTCTACACTTTTTTATTATTATTTTTCAAAAAAATTAATATGAATATGAAATAGTAATATTTTTTATAAAAACAGTAATAATTGTTGTTTAACAACAATTGTAGTCTACACTTTTTTATTATTGTTTTTTAAAAATGAATATGAATATGAAACAGTAATATTTTTTTATAAAAACAGTAATAATTTTTGTTTAACAACAATTGTAGTCTACACTTTATTATTATTATTTTTAAAAAAATGAATATGAATATGAAACAGTAATATTTTTTATAAAAACAGTAATAATTTTTTAAAAAATATCATCAAATTTGTTATTTGAAAATATCATCGGCGGCGGCGGTGGAGCGGGGGAGGGTGCGGTGGGTCGTCGGCGGCGGTGGAGCTAGCGGGGGAGGGTGCGGGTGGGATCGAGATCAAGATGGAGGGGATAGCGATCGAGATGGAGGGGGATCGAGATCTAGATGGAGGGGGAATTGAGATCGAGATGGAGGGGGGTCGAGATCGAGTGTCCTCATGAATTCAAAAAGTGCCCATGAAATTTAAAAATATTCATGATATCAAAAAGTGCCCATGAAATACAATCGAGAAATGAAGACTACGATTTAAATACAATCGATCTTAGCTAGCTATCTGTTCACAATCTTCTTGCCCTTCTTTTTCACAAATGGAGTTCTTCTGTGGAACGGACGTCATTTAGGTAGGGTGGTCCTGCTTCTTCTTGTGGTGTATGCTGCTACTTCATCATCGTCATCATGTTCGATCTTCGTGTTGGAAATATGCCCTAGAGGCAATAATAAAATGGTTATTATTACATTTCTTTGTTCATGATAATTGTCTATTGTTCATGCTATAATTGTGTTATCCAGAAATCGTAATACATGTGTGAATACATAGACCACAACACGTCCCTAGTGAGCCTCTAGTTGACTAGCTCGTTGATCAAAAGATAGTCATGGTTTCCTGACTATGGACATTGGATGTCATTGATAACGGGATCACATCATTAGGAGAATGATGTGATGGACAAGACCCAATCCTAAGCATAGCTTGAAGATCGTGTAGTTCGTTCGCTATAGCTTTTCCGAATGTCAAGTATCATTTCCTTAGACCATGAGATTGTGCAACTCCCGGATATCGTAGGAGCGCTTTGGGTGTGCCAAACGTCACAACGTAACTGGGTGACTATAAAGGTACACTACGGGTATCTCCGAAAGTGTCTGTTGGGTTGGCACGAATCGAGACTGGGATTTGTCACTCTGTATGACGGAGAGGTATCTCTGGGCCCACTCGGTAATGCATCATCATAATGAGATCAATGTGATCGAGTGGTTGATCACGGGATCATGCATTAAGGTACGAGTAAAGTGACTTGCCGGTAACGAGATTGAACAAGGTATTGGGATACCAACGATCGAGTCTCGGGCAAGTAACGTGCCGATTGACAAAGGGAATTGTATACGGGATTGATTGAATCCTCGACATCGTGGTTCATCCAATGAGATCATCGAGGAGCATGTGGGAGCCAACATGGGTATCCAGATCCCGCTGTTGGTTATTGACCGGAGAGTCGTCTCGGTCATGTCTGCGTGTCTCCCGAACCCGTAGGGTCTACACACTTAAGGTTCGGTGACGCTAGGGTTGTTGAGATATTAGTATACGGTAACCCGAAAGTTGTTCGGAGTCCCGGATGAGAACCCGGATGTCACGAGGAGTTCCGGAATGGTCCGAAGGTGAAGATTTATATATAGAAAGTCAAGTTTCGGCCATCGGGAAAGTTTCGGGGGTAAACGGTATTGTACCGGGACCACCGGAAGGGTCCCGGGGGTCCATCGGGTGGGGCCACCTATCCCGAAGGGCCCCATGGGCTAAAGTGGGAGGGGAACCAGCCCCTAGTGGGCTGGTGCGCCCCCCCATGGGCCTCCCCTGCGCCTAGGGTTGGAAACCCTAGGGGTGGGGGCGCCCCACTTGGCTTGGGGGGCACTCCACACCCCTTGCCCCCCCCCCCCTTGGAGATTCAATCTCCTAGGGCCGGCGCCCCCCCTAGGGGTCCTATATATAGTGGGGGGAGGGCAGCCGCACCCTAGCCCCTGGCGCCTCCCTCTCCCTCCCGTGACACTCCTCCCTCTCCCTGAGCTTGGCGAAGCCCTGCCGAGATCACCGTTGCTTCCACCGCCACGCCGTCGTGCTGCTGGATCTCCATCAACCTCTCCTTCCCCCTTGCTGGATCAAGTTGGAGGAGACGTCTTCCCAACCGTACGTGTGTTGAACGCGGAGGTGTCGTCCGTTCGGCGCTAGGTCATCGGTGATTTGGATCACGACGAGTACGACTCCATCAACCCCGTTCTCTTGAACGCTTCCGCGCGCGATCTACAAGGGTATGTAGATGCACTCCCCTCTCCCTCGTTGCTAGATGACTCCATAGATTGATCTTGGTGATGCATAGAAAATTTTAAAATTCTGCTACGTTCCCCAACAGTGGCATCATGAGCTAGGTCTATGCGTAGTTTCTATGCACGAGTAGAACTCAAAGCAGTTGTGGGCGTGGATATTGTAAATTTTCTTGCCGTTACTAGTCTTATCTTGATTCGGCGGCATTGTGGGATGAAGCGACCCAGACCGACCTTACACGTACGCTTACGTGAGACTGGTTCCACCGATTGACATGCACTAGTTGCATAAGGTGGCTAGCGGGTGTCTGTCTCTCCCACTTTAGTCGGATCGGATTCGATGAAAAGGGTCCTTATGAAGGGTAAATAGAAATTGGCATATCACTTTGTGGTTTTGGCGTAGGTAAGAAATGTTCTTGCTAGAAACCTATAGCAGCCATGTAAAAACTTGCAACAACAATTAGAGGACGTCTAACTTGTTTTTGCAGCATGTGCCGTGTGATGTGATATGGACAAAAGGATGTGATGAATGATATATGTGATGTATGAGATTGATCATGTTCTTGTAATAGGAATCACGACTTGCATGCCGATGAGTATGACAACTGGCAGGAGCCATAGGAGTTGTCTTAATTTATTTATGACCTGCGTGTCAACATAAACGTCATGTAATTACTTTACTTTATTGCTAAAGCGTTAGCCATGGTAGTAGAAGTAATAGATGACGAGACAACTTCAAGAAGACACGATGATGGAGATCATGGTGTCATGCCAGTGACAACGATGATCATGAAGCCCCGAAGATGGAGATCAAAAGGAGCAAATGATATTGGCCATATCATGTCACTATTTGATTGCATGTGATGTTTATCATGTTTTGCATCTTATTTGCTTAGAACGACGGTAGCTTAAATAAGATGATCCCTCATAATAATTTCAAGAAAGTGTTCCCCCTAACTGTGCACCGTTGCGAAGGTTCGTTGTTTCGAAGCACCACGTGATGATCGGGTGTGATAGATTCTAACGTTCGAATACAACGGGTGTAAGCCAGATTTACACACGCAATACACTTAGGTTGACTTGACGAGCCTAGCATGTACAGACATGGCCTCGGAACATGGAAGACCGAAAGGTCGAGCATGAGTCGTATAGAAGATACGATCAACATGAAGATGTTCACCGATGTTGACTAGTCCGTCTCACGTGATGATCGGACACAGCCTAGTTGACTCGGATCATGTTTCACTTAGATGACTAGAGGGATGTCTATCTGAGTGGGAGTTCATTGAATAATTTGATTAGATGAACTTAATTATCATGAACTTAGTCTAAAATCTTTACACTATGTCTTGTAGATCAAATGGCCCACGCTAATGTTGCCCTCAACTTCAACGTGTTCCTAGAGAAAACCAAGCTGAAAGACGATGGCAGCAACTATACGGACTGGGTCCGGAACCTGAGGATCATCCTCATAGCTGCCAAGAAAGATTATGTCCTAGAAGCACCGCTAGGTGACGCACCCATCCCAGAGAACCAAGACATTATGAACGCTTGGCAGTCACGTGCTGATGATTACTCCCTCGTTCAGTGCGGCATGCTTTACAGCTTAGAACCGGGGCTCCAAAAGCGTTTTGAGAGCCTGCCGAGGTGCCTGTTGACGGGCAGACCAATGGGGTTCTCGATGCCTAGATAATTCGTGCAGTAGGATATGCACTCTTCGGTCAGAAAGCCCCTGGCTATGCTTCCCTCTGGACGTGACATGTTGCGAACGTATCCTTTGATGACACCATTCATCCTTTCGAACGGCATCATGTTGTGCAGGAACGTCGGCCCGAGTTGGATGATATCCTCCACGATATGGACCAGCAGATGCACCATAACATCGAAGAATGCGGGCGGGAAGTACATCTCAAGCTCGCATAGTATCACCATGATCTCTTCCTGTAGCCTTCTGAGTTGCCTCACGCCAACCGACTTCCGAGAGATGACGTCGAAAAAGTTTCATAGGCCAAATAGCGTTTCACGGACGTGCGCGTCCATGATCCCACGGATTGCAACTGGAAGTATCTGCGTCATCAACACGTGACAGTCGTGAGACTTCATCCCACTGAACTTCTCCTTCGCTGGGTCTAGGTATCTGCTTATCTTCCCCGCGTAACCGTAAGGAAGTTTTACTCCTACGAGGCAGGTGAAAAACTACTTGATCTCCTCCTGACTTAGAGTGAATCACGCGGGAGGGTAGTCATTTCCAGTCTTCTTGGCCTTTTTGCCTTTGCGATGACTTTCTGTGTCCTACTTCACCTCATCATCATCATCATCAACATCATTAGCGTGAAGCTCCTGCCTGATGCCCATTGATTTCAAGTCTGCCCTTGCTTTCGACCCATCTTTGGTCCTCTCTCGCATGTTGAGCAGGGTACCAAGCAGACTCTCGCACACGTTCTTCGTGATATGCATGGCATCAAGGCTGTGAGGCACACGGTGGATCTTCCAGTACGGCAAGTCCCAGAAAACAGACCTCGTTTTCCATACCTTCAGCAGCGGCTCTGGCGCCTTTCGCTTCTTTCCTAGCTCTGGCGCCTTTTGCTTCTTTCCTGGAAGTGGGCAATCTTTCCAATTTTTCAACAGCTCGTCTATTTCCTTGCCGCTCCTCGTACGCGGGCGTCTTCGGGGTTCGGTTTCACCATTGAACAGATCCTTGCGTTTCCTCCACGGGTCATCGTCGCGAAGCCACCTTCGATGTCCCATGAACACGGTTTTCAAAGACCCGGGATCTCTATCGAGCTGGCGATACGTTGTGTCATCCATGCACCTGACGCATCCAGAAAATCTGTGGACCACCTGCCCCGCGAGATATCCGTAACCGAGATAGTCGTGCACCGTCGTGAGTAGTGCGGCTCTCATAGGGAAATATTCTTTCTCTGCGGCGTCCCACGTATTGGCTGGCATTTTCCACAGCGTGTCTAGCTCCTCTTTCAGCAGCCCCAAATACAGATTGATGTCATTCCCTGGTTGTTTCGGCCCTTCAATTAGCATACTCATGTGAATGTACTTCCTCTTCATGCACAACCAGGGGGGAAGGTTGTACATCCACACAAACACAAGCCAGGTGCTATGTGTGCTTCTCTGCCTGCCAAACGGATTGACTCCATCGGTGCTCGCGCCCAGCACGATGTTCCTTGGATCCTTCCCAAATTCTGGGTGTTCGAAGTTCAACGCTTGCCACTGGCTCCCATCCTTAGGGTGACTCAGCATCTTGTGTTTTTATTTATCTCCAGATCATTTGCGTCATCTTCTCGCTTCTTCTCCTCCCTATCCGCGTGACAACGTAGGAGCTTTGCTACCTTAGGGTCCGCGAAATACCGCTGCAGACGAGGAGTGATCGGAAAGTACCACACCACTTTTCGAGGAGCTTTCTTCCTCTTCTTGTATCAAGTGACGCCACACACCGGACATATGGTAGACTCCGCGTGCTCGTCCCGATAAATGATGCAATTGTTCATGCACACATGGTATTTCACGTGCGGTAAATCCAGAGGACACATGATTTTCTTCGCCTCCTCGAAACTGGTAGGGCACTTGTTCCCCTTGGGAAGACGTTCGTGCCAGAATGACATGTTCTCGTCGAAGCATGCGTCGGTCATTTTGTGTTTTACCTTCATCTCCAGAGCCATGAGCGTTACTTTCAGGCGGGTATCCTCGGGCCTGCATCCTTCATACAATGGAGTAACCGCGTCTATCTCCAGTTGATCCAGCTTGGCTTTCTCTCGGGCGGCAGCTCTTGCGTTATCCGTCTACTTGAGAAGCAGCTCTTGAATATGAGGGTCCTGCACCCAGCCCATCGATGGTCCATCGTCGTCTACTCCGCCGGCATCTTTATCTTCATGATCATGCCCTTTGTCTGCTCCGGCATCTTCCTCATCATCATGTCTGGCATCTTCTACATGATGACTGTGTACAACATCACCGTCGTGATCATGTCCTGGAGATTCTTCGTCTTCTCGCCCGCCCGAGCCGCGGTGGTTGTCTTGCTGCCCTTCCTCATTTCTTGCCCGGCCCCCATGGACGACTTCATAGTCATCTTCATCACCTTGCCACCGATAGCCATCCATGAAACCACGCAAGAGCAGGTGGTCCCGCACCTGCCCGGAATCTGGGTCCGCAATAAGGCTCTTCAGCTTGCATCTTCGACACGGACATCTTATCTCCGTCTCGTTCTTTCGAAGCATCTCGACCTTCGCGGAGCTCAAAAACCTATTCACGATGCCTTCAGTCATCGTGTGGACCATGGTTGCCTGCGGGGTAGAGCACAACGATATTTTAGAACCAAGAAAAAATTTGGCATGACTTTCCCTAAAAATAGGACCAAAAAGAATGCATAGTGCCAAAATTCTCGCCGAAACGGAAATGAATCAACATTCCGGCAAAATATTGGCAACTATCGCATTTCAAATACCGGTACCTGCAAATACAAACATATATGCAACACCACAAACATATGCAACACCACAAACATACATAGATCTAGCTAGGCCACAAAAAGTGCATGTGCACGTTGTTGGAGCGAGATAGGGAGAAAAAAAGTAGATCTACAACATGAAGATAGCTTTCCCCTTACTTACCTATCAAAAAAAGGTAATTTCACCACTTAATTTTGATGAATCTATGGTGCAAATGAGGTGAGGAGGAGGAGGTAGCCGACAAGCTTGGAGAAGGAGGTGGAGGGAATGAAGTGGGGAAAGTGAGTGTGTAGGTGTGGCTGTCCAAAATACCTAGCTGGTCCCAGGTTACTAATGACGCACCACCCAGCCATGCGCCATTAGTAACCCAAATTATTAATGGCGCACCTGCTGGCCGTGCGCCATTAGTAGTTTTGCAAAAAAAATGGCGCACCATGGCATAGTGCGCCATTACTAGTTTAAACTAGTAATGGCGCACTGTGCCACGGTGCGCCATTAGTAATTTTGCAAAAAAAAGGAGTAAAATAATACAGTAGTGGCGCACTCTATGGCTGGTGCGCCATTACTAGTTAGAACTAGTAATGGCGCACTTTGCCCGGATGCGCCATTAGTATGTTTGGAAAAATAAAAAAATGTTACTAGTGGTGCACCTTGTGTCTGGTGCGCCATTAGTGTCTTCCACACTAATGGCGCATCGGCACATGGTGCGCCATTAGTATATAGTAGTGGCGCACCACTTCTCTGGTGCGCCATTAGTGTCAATTTCATCTATAGCCCTTTTCCTAGTAGTGGGGGTGCCCCGAGGGAGCACAACCCACCGAGGCGCGCCAGGAGGCCCAGGCACGCCCTCGTGGGATGTGCCCATCTTGGGTGCCCTCCGGACCGCCTCTTTGCTCTATAAATACCCAAAAATACGAGAACTCTAGGGGAGTCGACGAAATATTCATCCAGCCACCGCAGAGTCCAGAACCACCAGATCCAATATAGACACCATCGCGGAGGGGTTAACCACTTCCATTGGTGCCTCTCCGATGATCCATGAGTAGTTCTTTGTAGACCTTCGGGTCCGTAGTTAGTAGCTAGATAGCTTCATCTCTCTCTCTTGATTCTCGATACAATGGTCTCTTGGAGATCCATATGATGTAACTCTTTTGCGATGTGTTTGTTGGGATCTAATGAACTTCGAGTTTATGATCAGATCTATGTTTTTATATCCATGAAAGTATTTGAGTTTCTTTGATCTCTTTTATGCATGATCTCTTATAGCCTCGTATTTCTTCTCTGATATTTGGGTTTTGTTTGGCAAAGTTGATCTATTTATCTTGCAATGGGAAGAGGTGCCCGGTAGTGGGTTCGATCTTACGGTGCTTGATCCCAGTGATAGAAAGGGAACCGACACGTATGTATCATTGTTACTAAGGATAAAAAGACGAGATCTATATCTACCGCCATATTGATAAACGGATCTTGTCTACATCATGTCATCGTTCTTATTGCATTACTCCGTTTTCCATGAACCTAATACACTAGATGCATGCTGGATAGCGGTCGATGTGTGGAGTAATAGTAGTAGATGCAGGCAGGAGTCGGTCTACTAATCTTGGATGTGATGCCTATGTAATGATCATTGCCTGGATGTCATCATAATTATTTGAGGTTCTATCAATTGCCCAACAGTAATTTGTTTACCCACCGTTTGCTATTTTTCTCGAGAGAAGCCACTAGTGAAACCTACGACCCCGGGTCTTCTTTCTCATATATTTGCCTTGCGATGTACTTTTTATTTGCTTTTATTTCCAGATCTATTAAACCAAACATACAAAAATACCTTGCTGCATTTTATCTTTATTTATTTTATTTGGCGTTCGATCTATCAATCTACTACAATTTATCTCACGTCTGCTTGCCTATCTTGAGGCGCCATACCCCGGAAGGGATTGACAACCCCTTTAACACGTCAGGTTGCGAGGTGTTGTTGTTTGTGTGCAGGTGCTGTTTATGTTGTGTTGCTTGGTTCTCCTACTGGTTCGATACCTTGGTTTCATAACTGAGGGAAATACCTACCGCCGCTGTGCTACATCATCCCTCCCTCTCTAGGGAATTTCTGACGTAGTTGCAGATACCATCAGAAGTCTACCTTGAAGACTTACCAGAGTGATTGGGCGAGGACTGGGTGTCCTTAGCTCAAGGGGAATAAGGTGAAGACGCGGTCTTCTGAGGTAAATATCAGCCTTCCTAACCAGACGTACAGTTGTCACAGCAACTGAAACTGGTCTACCAAATCCTAGTCTTCACCAAGCAACTGGTTCTATCCTTCACTTCCCTTTACTTTACAGTTTGTCTTCGTGAAGTCATTGCCTGCCTGTCTGTTTTGATTGACTTCACTGAGTAAATACTATTGACTGTTTGGCTTTATACTGTCTTCCATCCTGATCCATACTACCTAGTTGTTGATAGTCTTTGTGCTTTCACTTCATTGCTTAATTGACTATGGCATGTCTAGTGTAGTCTACCTTCCGCTGCATATCAATAGGTTCATTTCTATTGTTTGTCTTCAAAGACCCCGTGTTTTGAAGAATTATGTAAAAATCGCCTATTCACCCCCCTCTAGTCGATAACTAGCACTTTCACATCCCAACGCAACCCTTGGGCGCTCAGGAGGCATCGCGCCCGAGCACACGGGCATACTGCCTACCCCTGGCACCTCGTCGATGTTGTTTGGGAGACCTGCCACCGAGGACGCGGGGGTTCATGAGGCGGCACTCCTTGTAGCGGCCGTGGCGACCCCGGTGCCGGTGGAGGGGCCGACTCTTCGCCCCATTCCAGTGGTATCCGCCCCTCAGGGCACAGCGACACAGCCTCAGTGTAGCGACCCGACCCGAATGGATCAAGTCTCTGTGCTTAAGTGTCATCCCTGGATCGGTATGCTGACACACACAGTACTCGAGGATTTATAACAGAGATAAATCACATGTATAAAATAACGTAAATACTATTACCTCAATCCAAATAGCGGAAGTAACAAGGTTGTGGATTCCCATCAACACCAACGGCAAAGTTGAGTGTAGAATTCGTTGAATGTACTGGCAAATTCACACCATAGAGAGAAATGATGAACAATGGCTATCTCTACATGCATATTGGGTTGGTGGAAAAGCTCTATGGTTATAATGTTTTTGCGAAAAGCCAATTTTTCCCTACTGCAAAGGAATAAATTTTTTTATTTAACTATCATGGTGGTTGTTGAACATTGAGAATGGTTGACAGCATTCTCAATCCCAATTAAGTAACATCATTAAACCAAACAAAATTAATTTAAAGTAACATGATGAGATTCACATGATAATCCAAGTACTAGATACTCAAAACGTCCATAACTGGGGACACGGCTAATCATGATTAGTTTATACACTCTGCAGAGGTTTGCGCACTTTTCCCCACAAGACTCGATCTCCTCCGTTGGATTTCTCGCACTACATGGTGTTTGAGAAACGGATGACCGAGACATAGTCTTTGAGAAGCGTTTGCACCTTACGATGGGTAGACCGTACCACCTACAACCCCTACATCTGCTAGTCTACCACTGTAAGAATTCACACGACTTAATCAACTATGCTAGAGCCCATAATAGCTTGTGGCTGCACACGGAAGTTTCTAGTATGAATAATCTCATGATCCCTTTGAGCCTGGGTGGCGGTCCATAAAAAAACAGGCAATCCTGGAATACCCAGGTGCCTAGACAGGCAATCGCTGGAATACCCAGGTGCCTCAATCCACTCAGATGTGTGTTAAAGTTGCCACCTTAAGTAAACCATTAATTAACAATCTCACATCTGTCATGAAATACTCTCAAACCCAATCCGCGTCTACGAGCATAGCATGGCAATATAAGCATAACGTAATAGTAACTCCCAAGGTTTGAATGCAGGGCAATAGGTTCCTACCTCATCAACTACTTCCCAATACCCACATGTTATCAATCCTACTCATGCAATGTTTGAGGGTGAAACTAATGCATAAAAACTGGGTATGAAAGGGATATGATCAAAGTGTGAACTTGCCTGCAATGTTGATAAAGATGGTTCGCACTCATAACTCTTGATAGTTCTACTCGTCACACTCCGTTCAATCTATCGTGAGCAAGCAATATTAACCACACATAAGCAATCACTCAGAAGATTGGGAAGAACGAAAAAGACAGTTCGGAAAACATCAAAACCAAGCAAATAACTCTTGCAACATAAAACAATTTCTAACAGTACCAAAATTATGTGAATTTGGCCTTATCAGAAAGTTTAGGTCAAGAGCTTCGGTTTGCAAAAAGAATCAACTAAATCGGAGTTATAAAACTCAAGTTATGATCAAAAAAAGTTTGAATATAAATCTGAACAAAAATTCGAAATTTCAAAATTTCAAAAAGTTGATGTGACAGGTTCACTCGATAGGTGAAAACAAGACGAAGCTATAGGCGCTGGTTTCATCTAATTTGGATAAACGAGTGAAAAGTTATGGCTATTTGAAAAATCAGGGCCAAGCTGTTTTACGAAAGAAAAATAGCTACGGTTAAGGTCTAACGTATAAATACGTAGACTAATTGTTAATCTAATTATTCTATCGTATTAGTCTAAAAATAATAAACAACGGAAGTATAAGAAGAAGAAAAAACAAAGAAAGATACCTTTATAAGGTAGAGAAAAGACGACTTTGGAGAGAAGAGACAATTTTCAGAAGTCGCGCCGGAGAGGAGAAATATATTTTTCTTAAATGAATCTAGTCAAACTTGTAGCGACCCGACCCGAATGGATCAAGTCTCTGTGCTTATGTGTCATCCCTGGATCAGTATGCTGACACACACAGTACTCGAAGGATTTATAACAGAGGTAAATCACATGTATATAGTAACGTAAATACTATTACCTCAATCCATATAGCGGAAGCAACAAGGTTGTGGATTCCCATCAACACCAACGGCAAAGTTGAGTGTAGAAATCGTAACCCTAACATATCACTTACTCGTCGTAAGAAACCTGCAACATGAGACGTTGCAGCCCGGAACGGGTCAGTACATTGAATGTACTGGCAGATTCACACCATAGAGAATGATGAATAAAGGCTATCACTACATGCATATTTGGCTGGTGGAAAAGCTCTATAGTTATAAGGTTTTTGCGTAAAGCCAATTTTTCCCTACTACAAAGGAATAAATTTATTTAACTATCATGGTGGTTGTTAAACATTGAGAATGGTTGACAACATCCTCAATCCCAACTAAAAGTAATTAAAACCCAACAACATTAATTAGAAGTAACATGTTGAGATTCACATGATATTCAGGTACTAAATACTCAAGTTGTCCATAACCGGGGACACGGCTAATCATGATTAGTTTGTACACTCTGCAGAGGTTTGCGCACTTTTCCCCACATGACTCGATCGCCTCCATTTGTTTTCTCGCACTACATGGTGTTTGAGAAACGGATGACCGAGACATAGTCTTTCAGAAGCGCTAGCACCTTACTTGTGGGGTAGACCGTACCACCTACAACCCCTACATCTGCTAGTCCACCCCGTAAGAGTTCTCACAACTTAGTCAACTATGCCAGAGCCCATAGTAGCATGTGGCTGCACACGGAAGTTTCTAGCATGAATTATCTTATGATCCCTTTGAGCCTGGGTGGCGGTCCGAAAAAAAAACAGGCAAGTCCTGATAGACATCAGGTGCCTCAATCCACCCAGATGTGTGTTTAAGTGGCCACCTTAGATAAACCATTAAAAATTATCAACTCACATCTGTCATGGATATCACTCACCCAATCCACGTCTACTAGCATAGCATGGCAATAAGCAAACGTAGAAGTAACTCCCAAAGGTTTCATAGTAATACAGGTAATAGGTACTACCTCATCTACTTCCCATCCCACAATTTAATTAGATCCTAATCATGCAATGTGTGAGGATTGATCTAATGCAATAAAACTGGGTTGTAGAAAAGGTATGATCAAAGTGTGAACTTGCCTGCAATGTAGATGAAGATGATTCGCACTTAAAACCCTTGATAGATCTACTCGTCACACTCCGGTCAATCTATCGTAAGCAAGCAATAGTAACCACACAATAAGTACTCATCTAATGCACAAGTAAAACTCGAACGAGAGAACGAACCAGAAAGTTCAACTTAAGAACTCTGGTTGCAAAGAAAGAACGAACCGAACAAACGACGGAAAACAAACGGCGGAAGAAAACAACTCGGTTCTAGCAAGTTGAAACTAGGTCAAATTTTACCATAGCAAAAACTTGTTCAAGTTGATTAGACGGGACGGCGGTTTCGAGACGAAACTCCAGGCGCTTGAATCACCTGATTCCGATAAACGGGCGAGAAGATAAACTAGAACAAAGATCGGATCTGAGATCACGATCGTGGAATAAATCCGACGAAAAGAAAGAGACGAACGGTTAAACGAACGGGCATCATTAACCGCGAATAATCGGTGATCACGTTCGTTGAGACGAACGGTCCAAAAGAAGAACGAAAGCCGATCTAGGGTTTACGGAAAAGAAACCGAAAAAGAAAACGGAAAACCGATCTAAGGTTTTGGAAAAGAAACCGAAACGAAGAATCGGAGAGAAAAACCGGAAAAGAAAACCGGAACGGTTTCTTTTAAAAGAACCGAACCATGGGGAAGAAAAAGAGAGGCGCGGGGCTACCTCCGGCGAGGCGGGGCGAACGGTGGCGACGGCGGCGTGCTAGGGCCGCGGTGGCGGCGCTATAGGGGCGGCGGCGGCGGGTGAGGGGCGCGGCTTGGGGAGGAGAGGGGGTTTGGGTTTTTGGTGTGAGGAGAGGGGGGTCTATGGGAGTATTTATATTGGTGAGGGGAGAGGAGACTTGGGGTAGGGGGCAAGAAAAAGAGAAGGAAAAGGAAAACGAAACAAAGGAAAGGGGGCTAAGAATCCTACTAGGATTCGGCCTAGAAGGATTCCTCCTGGGAATCGGTAGTGGAGGCGGCGGCTGGCGCCTGCCTAGCGCTGGCGCGCGCGACGGGGAGGCTGGGGCCTGGCCGGCTGGCTGGGCCTTGGCCCGGCTGGCCTGCTGGATTTTTTTTAAATCGGTTTCGCACGCAGAAAAAACACAGAAAAGAAAATCTAAACGGGCTCCAAAATTACTAAAGTAAATTTTCCCCGACTCCTAAAAATGAGTCGAACAAAATGAACTTTTCTACGGACCTAAGATGCAATTTTCGAAAACGCGCATTTTTCCCTATCCAAAGAAAAACAAACAAACACCCGAAAACGAAATTCGATCTATTTATTAAATCTTCATTTTTCCTATATTTTGGGAAAGTCATATTATTCCCTCTCTCATATTTTGATATCAGAAAATAATTGAAGATGAAATAAATAAATCAAATTATCCTCTTTTCAAATTCGAGAAAACTCTCAAATATGAAAATAACGAAATCTCCAACTCTCTCCGAAGGTCCTTGAGTTGCGTGAAATTTCTAGGATCGGCCAAAATGCAAGAAAATAAGATATGCATGATGATCTAATGTATAACATTCCAAATTGAAAATTTGGGATGTTACAAAACCAAAATATTGATTTAACCTGAATCGGATGATTTTTGGAGGCTCTATGGGTCTATATTTATTGATGGAAAAGAGGCTTAGAGGTCAAAGGCTAGGCAATATGGGACTAAACATAGACGAAAATATACGAAACATAGATGAAAAGAGGTGGCTCGCATGGGCCTAAAGGCCTTCGGCCAGCCGCACGCGCACGCTGCGGCTCCAATTTTTTTAAACAAAATCGGCCTAAGAAAGAAAAAAAATGAAAAGGCTGGCTGGCCCATATATGATAAAGAAAAAGAAAAGATAGGGCGCCCGCTGGTACTATGATGCGCATGGGCGACAGTTAGTTTCAGACGCGCGCGCAGTTTTTGTTTTTTTTAACAGAATGCGATAAACTGAAAAATAAAATAAAAATAAAACTTTATATAGGCATATTATATATCAAAATTTTCAAAAAAAGATTTTCTACAAGATGAAGATTTTCCTAGCATTAAAATATTCACACAAATTCAGATAATTCAAAGAGTGCTACTGGTCTAATAAAATCCAATAAAAATCATTTTAGAAATACCAGAATGAATTCAAATTTATTTATCTCCAATTTTCTGATGTAGGGAATCATGTTACCCTATTTTCCATATATTTTATTTTTGGAGAAAAATTTGAATAAAACTCAAATAACTCCAAATTGAAAATAAATTCAAAAAGGACTTTAAATGTGATCTTTGAAACTCCCAACTCATATTTCATAATTTGAAGAAGTCATTTTATCTTCTCTCGTGAAAATCATTGAGTTGCATAAAGTTTCAGAATTGGAAATATTTTCCAAATGAAATTCAAATGTTTTCAAAAACCCTTGTCATTTAAATAAATGGAAGAAGTCATGTCATCTTCTCTCGAGGGTTTTGTATTTGAAAAGAATTTGAATTCACGGAGATCAAAATGCAAAATGAAAGTTTGAGAAAGTCCTTTTATTCCCTCTCATTTAACTTTCAAAAAGTTTCAAATTTCACTCACTTTCAGTCAATCAATCAAACAGTCAATCAAATCTATCTATTTAATATAACATTCCAAAATTTAGAATTTTGGGATGTTACACTCAGGAGGAGCCTGCCCCCATGGGTCAGCAGGCTGTGAAGTCGTTAGCCCTTGTCACGCCTGAGAAGAGCCTTGAGCCTCCGGTGCCTCGAGCCGACCACGCCACCGCTTCCTTGGCCACAGAGCCAGCCGACGTGCTAGCACTGCCTCCTCGTCAGGCCCTCACGCTCGCGAAATGCGGCCCCTTGATCAGGCCCGGGGCCTTGGACGAAGCCTACACGACGCTCGGCCGGATCCAGGCTGACCCCCAAGACGCCGACAGGTGCCTCGCGAGGGAGCGCTTGGGGCTTGTCTCGGGGTGGCTCTAGGCTGACACAACCACCATGACGGCGTGGGGGCAGTGCCGAAGCCGCCACGATGGAAAGCAGGAAGGAGGTCGCCGAAGCCAAGGCGACTTGCGATGCTGCGCTGGCCGAGGCAGCGTCTGTCGTGAAGCGTTGCGGTGAGGCGAAGGCCATTCAGGAGGAGCAAGCCACACACGCATAGCAGCTTCAACAACGGGAGGAGGACTTCAAGGCCCGTGAGGCGAAGCTCGCTGATCGTGATTCCATGATGTCCAAGGTGATTGTTGATCAAGCCGCGGAACGCGAGCGTCTGACCAAGCTGAAGGAGGAGGTGGTCGAAGCCCAGACATCCCACGCCAAGCACGTCTCCAAGTTGAGGGCCCAACTGGGTGCCAGGGAGAAGACTCTCGTCGCTGCCAAAAGGAAGGCGGCTGCGGAGCGCGACGCCTTCCTCTCCCTCGAGCTCAGGGCTCGCCAGGGGCTGTAGTCGATCCGCAAGGGAGGCTTCAAGGATCCGCTCGTGCCCCCGAGGGCGGTTACACAGGGCTCTCCTCCAGGCTTGTCGAGGAGCTCGAAGGTGCTGCCGCCAAGGTGGACTCCATCCTGGAAAATGAGTGCCGCTCCCTCTTCTCCGCGGCGGCGATGCGCGTCTTCAGCCACCTCTACCTCCAGGATCCCAGATTCAACTTCGATGCGGTGGTCGGCCCGATTGCTCCCGAGTCCCGTCCGCCACTGCGACGGCCGTGGAGGGCCATGTGGATGTGCTGCTGAAGAAGTTCACCTGCATCCCTGACGTTGAGCCCTTGACAGTGGAGTCAAGCGATGGCAGCGATGTTGATGACGAGCTCGCCGCGACTGGGACAAGCGGGGATGACGGCCATGGCGACGATGACCCCTCCTCCTAGATTTTACCCATGCAACACTTATCATGCCCCGTGGAGGCGTAAGACTTTGTTTGAATTTGTAGAACATTTGGTGCCTGTAATAACGGTTTGGACTCTGTGATTTCCTTTTCGTGCTTAGTGTCCTTCTTGTTTGCCTTTGTGCTCTTCGTCGGCAGGGCCCAGCCCCGTGCATACCTCGACCGCCGTTGGGACGTCCGGATGCCAGGATGAAACCAAGGGGCGAGGGGGCTGCGTGACTAGTGAGGCCCCTGAGTCATGATGCTCAGGGGTCCCCCTTGACGTGCGAGCAACCTCATGAAGGAAACATGGGCGGTGGGGAGGTTAATCCGGAGCCCTTCATACCTTTCTTCACCAACCTTTGCCCGGGAGGGGCGCGAGAAGACTAGGTACCAGGGACCTCGTGAGGTGGTGTGTGCTAGGCCTGGCCTGAGCGTAGCCCCTGTGTCCAGTCCCCTCACGCATGTTTCCTAGGGGAATGCTGTGTGATAGGGCCGCGTGAAGAGCCGAGAGGCTATCCTGAGGTTGGTGCAGCCCCTAGGGCGCCCTCAGTTGTTTATCCACCAGTGCGGAGCATGGGGCTTCCACTTGGGCGTGGTCATAGTCGTTGGTCGACCGTGTCTTTCGCCAGCGCGGAGCATGGGGCTTTTCCACTTGGGCGTGGGCATAGTCATTGTTCGACCGTGTCGTTCGCCAGAGCGGAGCATGGGGCTTCCACTTGGCGTGGGTAGGGAGCTCTGTGTTAGAGTCTCCGAGCGTGTACAACCCTATTTCGTCCGTACGCGTGACTGTCACGGCAGAACTGGAGGAGGTGTATCTGGGAACTCGTGAGCCAACGCGGGACTCACGAGGCCCTACATCAAGGCGGGTTGCGCCTGAATCTTCTGGTGCGGAGCATGCTTACAAAACCTATGTGATAGGGGCGACCTGCGCTGAATGAACCTCCGGAGGCTATTGCATGAGAAGGCCGAACACCAAGGACCCCAGGAGGTGACGTGAACGGGACCGGCCCGCTAGACATAGCTCGGTCGCTTGGATTTATCGACGCTGCAGGGAAGCACCCGAGCATAGACGTCGTGCCCAGTCTTCTCATGCAACAAACCCGGGGAAGGACACTCGGCGCGCTGCTCCTGCGACGGCGAAGCGCCGAACTGCGGTTGTACGAACCGAGTCGTGCGCCCTGACTCACCCACTCTCGATTAGCTCACGCGAGGACAAGGCACCAAGGACCCCGGGAGGTGACGTGCACGGGAGCTGGCCCGCGAGACAGAGCTCAGTCACTTGGATTTATCAATGATATTTTTTCCTTTCGCGAGAGGCACAACCATGCCTTTTGCGAAAGAAATGCGTGCCTCCACGAGAAATAAATATGTGCCTCTCATGAAAGGAAAAAAACACGTGTTTTTCTATTTTACGAGTGGCACGTGCGTGCCTCTCGCGTAAGCAAATTCGTACCTCCACAAAAAAAAAATTATGACTTTCGCAGGGAAAAAAATAAAATATACTTTTTTCATATATTTTTTGTCCAAAACCTAAGAAAAACCTAAGAAAAACCGAAGACCCAAAAAATTCATCTAAAAGCCAAAAAAGCACACAAAAAAATAAAAATGAAAGACAAAATTTGGAGTGAGTGTCCATAGCGCGACACGTGGCCGTGGCTGAGAGCGTCAAGTGGCGCGCTCCGAGACCACCTCAAATGACCTTGCGGGGGTTTGTGAAGGAGTACTCTTTAATTACTCGTCTTAATCACTCGTTGGGTGAAATTCAAGGCATCAGTTGGGTTGGTCTAAGCATTTCCTTTGGAGACCATAAATGCCAGGACGCGCAAAGAAAGTCAGAGCTCATGATTCTTTCGTTCTCGAATTGAATCCACGAACCAACGGCATTTCCATTCAGGCATTAAAGTCCAGCATTGACTTTTCGTCACTTCCCGTCCCACACGATATGCCAAATCAGACGTGAATGAAGAAACAACAAAGCAAAGTCTCTGACAGGTGGGTCACGAGACCAGCACAGCACCTCACATCATTGGCACCATTCACATAACTGTTTCACGTAGTATTTCAGTTTTTGGGGCGAAAGCGTCACGAGATTATCGTGTCATACAAAGTCTCCTCTTGCAAGTTGTGTATGTACAGTGCAGGGGTAGGATGTAACAGCAGCACTGACAACTGGGTCAAATTAAGTTGTTTTCTAGCCTGGGCCCGGGTGTCCGTGAGCCGTGAGGCGGAAGCGTTCGTATGCGTAGCGCCAGGCGGTCGCTCGTCTTGCAGTTGGAACCGACTGGTCCCGATTGTGCCCCCGCCACGCGTAGCGCTGTTCCATAGTCAACTTCCTCTCTCCATCCCAGCCGTCCGTACCATCCAACGGCGGGAGATGCCCACCGGCAAACACCCGGTAAGCCCGTCTCTCTTGCCCGGGAAGCACAGGATCCCGGCCGTCGATCGGGCCTCTGCTTTGACCCGAACTGGTCCACCATCTGACCACCACCCGCTGCTCCCGGTTACCGCCTCGCCTTCTTTTATAATCCGACCTTCCTCGCGTCTCCCTCACTTCTTCTTCCTCCCCCATTTCCGTTGTCCGGCGAGCACCTATCTTATCTTGGGAGGGCGGTCGCGATGATGACCATGGATCTGATTGGAGGATACGGGAGGGCGGACGAGCAGGTGGCCATCCAGGAGGCGGCGGCGGCGGGGCTGCGCGGGATGGAGCACCTCATCCTGCAGCTCTCCCGGACAGGCACCAGCGAGAGCTCGCCGGTTGGGTCGTCGGAGGCGCCGGAGCAGCAGGTAGACTGCCGGGAGATCACTGATATGACCGTGTCCAAGTTCAAGAAGGTGATTTCTATCCTCAACCACCGCACTGGCCACGCCAGGTTCCGGCGCGGGCCTGTGGTGGCGCAGTCCCAGGGCCCCGCCGTGTCCGAGCCGGCGCCGGTGAGGGCGTCTTCGTCGAGGTCCATGACCTTGGACTTCACCAAGGCGTCTTCCGGGTACGGAAACGACGCCGGGTTCAGCGTCTCGGCCGCGAGCTCATCCTTCATGTCGTCGGTGACCGGTGACGGGAGCGTGTCCAACGGACTCGGGGGCGGGTCCTCGCTGATGCTCCCGCCGCCACCTTCGGCCAGCTGCGGGAAACCGCCGCTGGCGTCCTCCGCGGCATCCACCGGCGCCGGTGCCGGGCAGAAGCGCAAGTGCCACGACCACGCGCACTCAGAGAACGTCGCCGGCGGAAAGTACGGCGCCTCCGGTGGCCGCTGCCACTGCTCCAAGCGCAGGTTAGTAGTCTAGCAGATTCGATTCACCCAGCGATGGATTTCGTTGTTCCGTTCTTCGTCTGCCGGTGTTATCCATGTTGCTGAAGAATGAATGATGGAACCGGCAGGAAATCCCGGGTTCGGCGGATGACTCGCGTGCCGGCGATCAGCTCGAAGGCGGCGGAGATCCCCGCGGACGACTTCTCGTGGCGCAAGTATGGCCAGAAGCCTATCAAGGGCTCCCCCTACCCACGGTGAGGCAGCATCCCTTCCCTCCACCATGTGAGACCATAGTAATCTTGGAGTTTGGGCAGTGAACTAACCACCAGTGAACTTGCTGGGTGATATGCATGCAGAGGTTACTACAAGTGCAGCACGGTGCGCGGGTGCCCGGCGCGGAAGCACGTGGAGCGCGACCCCAGCGACCCCTCCATGCTCATCGTGACCTACGAGGGCGAGCACCGGCACACCCCCGCGGACCAGGAGCCGCTCGCCCCGCTACCGGAGCTCTGAAATCTCTCTGCCATTACCGTCGTCCTCACATGTTAATTCAACTTAGCTTATGACCATGTTCCCTTCGTGACTGCTAGCTACCATATATTACTACTAATAAGTAAGCACTAGAATTTCTTTTTCTTTTGGCCGCATCGGTTTAGTCGCACTAAGCATGTTGTAAAAGAACAAGTGTAGTTGGAAGCTTTGAGCTTTGAAGAAGAAAAGGTGCGTGGTAGACAAGAGAAAGAGAAAGATGTGTTTCAGAGTTGGGTTTGATCCTCCCGTGGCTCGGGTTCTGGGGGGTCAAAAGAGGGCGGTGGTTGAACGGGCAAGTGCTTTTGGTCCCGGGTGGGGCCGGCGCGACAGGGACGGGTGGGGGGAAGCGGTCAAGGAACGCGGCAGGTGGTCCCTCTCGGCGCCGCTGGCGTCGTTGACTCGTGTTGCTCCAGCGGTGTTCTGTTCTGCTCGATTATTGTTTGTTTGCTTGCTTGGGCTCGTTTGGCGTGCGGTGCGGCTGGCTACGGCCACACCCGCCAGCCAGTGTGGACGTCCGGTCGATAGCGTCTTGGTTGGTTCGCCAACGGTGTCGTTGAAAATCGGGCGTTGAGCTTTAAAGCTGTTGCGCGGTGCTTTTTTCTTTTTGCGGGTAGTGCTGTTGCGCGGTGCTGATAGTGGCCCTGTTTGATAATCTAACTTAGTTAGAGGTTAGAGTTAGATTTTAACCTTAAATCAACCCTAAACTAACTTTAATCAAAGAGCTGTTTGGATGATAGAGTTAGATTGACAATAAATATTCTTTCTCAATCATTTGATTAATTTAGACCATGTTTGGATGGTAGGGGTAACCTTTTTTTACTAATTTTTTTAGTGGGCCCAAGAGAACTAAACCAAATAAGCTCCTCTAGTGTGGGCTAGTTTTTTAGGGTGGGTTAGATCAAACTAACCCACCATGTTTGAATATTTTTGAGTTATTTAAGCCCCAACTAACCAAAACTAACTCTAACTTAGGGATCCAAACAGGGCCAGTGTTGAATTTCCTTTCCTTCATTTAATTTAATACTAATGCTATATAGTGTCCGTCCGATCATGCAGCACTGCTGCTGCTGCGACCTCATCTAGAATCGCCGGGAATTTTACGGACTAAGACTTAACCAAATCTTCGTCAAATGATATAGTATATAAAAAAAACTAAGAGAAAATTTTGTGTACGGATCTTCATATAAAATCAAAGGACTATAGCATCAACTGGGACATGATGAAAGTCTCAGTCGACTATATACAACACTACCTTTTTATAGTGAGTGTTGTAGTGTCAAAACACTCTTTTACTATGAGATGAAGAGCATTAGTTAAATATATAAACAATAGCACTAGGTTCCTGCTAATTGTTTGTCTGTGACGCTGTCGACTGTCGTTTCACATAAGCCGGCATCGAATTCTTCAACAACTTTGAAGGGAGACTTTGGATTACACGATAAAAACAATAGGTGAAATGCTGACAGCAGTTGCACTTCGTGTTTTTCTTTTAAACAAGAAGTAGGCGCCCTCTTTGACTCACTCGATCCCATCTTTCCTCCTCATCTCTCCATGTGACGTGGGGTCACGACCTCCATGACTCGTTCCAGTGGCCGTGGCATCTTGTGCCTCGTCTTGTCCTCTAGTAGTATTTTTTCTGGTGGGGTTGGCTTGGCTTTTTGGAGTGCTGCGGTTAAGACTTGGTCCGATTTTGCTTGGATATGTTGCGGAAAAGGCATGGAAAGAGGCGGGGACTATCAACGTGGGTGGAGAGTGAGCCAAAGTCAAAAAGGGCATCTTTTCGGTTCATATGTTTCTATTGTGTGTTGGAGGGAGGTGCAGGTGGATTTGTTCGGTTTCGCGCGAATGTGTGCCCTGTTTCTACTCCCACCAACTTGCTGGATCTTCTACGGTGCCAACAGCACGCACGCACGCATGCTTATATCTCTACTATATACTACTCCCTCCGTTTCAAAATATAAGTCTTTCTAAAAATTCTAATAGGTGACTATATACAAAGCAAAATGAGTGAATCTATATTTTAAAATATATCTATATATATCCGTATGTTGTAATCTATTTGAAATGTCTAAAAAGACTTATATTTCGGAACGGAGGGAGTATATACTACTTTAATTAAAAAGAACGTAAGGTTTCCATTTCATCTTATTTCCAACACCCTTCGTCCAACCTTCCTTGTATGATAATAAATCAACTTAATTTACTTATCTTGTAAACCAGTTCTATTTTAATTTACTTATCAAACTTCAGATCAAAATATAAAGTAATTCATGGGCAAAATTTAATGATCATTTATTTACACAATCACATTATTATAGACAGGTAAATCACAAGCCAACGCGGTAGAAGATTTATATTCCGTTGCAACGCACAAACATTGTTCTAGCACACACAAAAATATTGAAGACTTGTGGCGTGTTTTGGTAGCATCCACCTTTTTTGCCGTCTTGCATATGTGACCTAGTTGCGCCTGATGGAGTGGATACATGGTAAAAATCATGTTGTGCACATAGTTTGGTAGTTTGCATCCTCTTTAGCCTGGCTGCAACGAAACACATGCATAGTGTTTGTTTATGGGCTTGTTCTAGGCAACACATGTTCGGTTAGATGCAACAAATGTTGTCCGGTAACCTCCCTTCAGAGTTAGCACACCCACAACCACGACATAGATAAATAGGCAAACCACAAACCCTTAACTCAAGTTATAAACACACAGTTAAACACGTAACAGCTACGGCAAAGGCTGAGACAATCCACGCAAAAAGTCTTAGGTGCAGAGTGGACTTCCCAGGCATCCATGGTAAAGGCCTCGTCGTGCTTATTGCACATGGTCATCCACTTGACGCCCTCTTCGTCAAAGACAACCACCTTCAGGGTGTCGGGAGTCCCCAACTGGAAGGTGATTGATGACCCACAAGTATAGGGGATCAATCGTAGCCCTTTCGATAAATAAGAGTGTCGAACCCAACAAGGAGTAGAAGGAAATCACAAGCGCTTTTAAGCAAGGTATTTTCTGCAAGCACTGAAATTATCAGCAATAAATAGTTTGATATTGTAACAGGCAATAAGTAGTAATGGTAACAAAGGTGCAGCAAGGTAGCCCAATCCTTTTTTTAGGAAAGGACAGGCCGGAACGGTCTCTTAAAATAAGCAAAGCATTCTTGAGGACACACAGAAATTTCATCTAGTCACTTTCATCATGTTTGTTTGATTCGTGTTCGCTACTTTGATAATTTGATAGGTGGGTGGACCGGTGCTTAGGTGTTGTTCTTACTTGAGCAAGCCTCCCACTTATGATTAACCCCTCTCGCAAGCATCTGCAACTATGAAAGAATAATTAAGATAAATCTAACCATAGCATTAAGCATATGGATCCAAATCAGCCCCCTACGGAATAGCGCATAAACTAGGGTTTAAGCTTCTATCACTCTAGCAACCCATCATCTAATTACTACTCCACAATGCATTTCCTTAGGCCCAAAGATGGTTAAGTGTCATGTAGTCGATGTTCACATAACACCACTAAAGGAAACAACAACATACACATCATCAAAATACCGAACGAATACCAAATTCACATGATTACTTATGACAAGACTTCTCCCGTGTCCTCAAGAACAAAAGTAACCATTCACAAATCATATTCATGTTCAAGATCAGAGGGGTATGAAATAGCATCGAAGATCTGAACATTTAATCTTCCACCAAATAAACCAACTAGCATCAACTACAAGATGTAGTCAACACTACTAGCAATCCACAAGTACCAATATGAGATTTTGATACGAAGATTGTGTTGGGGATCGTAGCAGAAATTCAAAATTTTCTACGCATCACCAAGATCAATCTATGGAGTAATCTAGCAACGAGGGGAAGGAGAGTGCATCTACATACCCTTGTAGATCGCTAAGCGGAAGCGTTCAAGTGAACGGGGTTGATGGAGTCGTACTCGTCGTGATCCAAATCACCGATGATCCTAGTGCCGAACGGACGGCACCTCCGCGTTCAACACACATGCAGCCCGGTGACGTCTCCCATGCCTTGATCCAGCAAGGAGAGAGGGAGAGGTTGGGGAAGACTCTGTCCAGCAGCAGCACGACGGCGTGGTGGTGGTGGAGGAGCGTGGTACTCCAGCAGGGCTTCGCCAAGCACCGCAAGAGACGAGGAGGGAGAGGGGTAGGGCTGCGCCAAGGAAGGAGATGTTCTCGTGTGTATGGCAGCCAAAACCCCACTATATATAGGGGAAAGGGAGGGGCTGCGCCCCCACCTAGGTTTCCACCCCTAGGGGTGGCGCCAGCCCTAGATCCCATCTAGGGGGCGGCCAAGGGGGGAGAGAGGGGGGGGCACCACTAGGTGGGCCTTAGGCCCATCTGAGCCTAGGTTTCCCCCTTTTCCCTTCTCTCTTCGCCTTGGGCCCTGGTGGGGGGCGCACCAGCCCACCTGGGGCTGGTTCCCCTCTTCACACTTGGCCCACGCAGCCCTCTGGGGCAGGTAGCCCCACCTGGTGGACCCCGGACCCTCCCGGTGGTGCCGGTACGTTACCGATAGCACCCGAAACTTTTCCGGTGACCAAAACAGGAACTTCCCATATATAAATCTTTACCTCGGACCATTCCGGAACTCCTCGTGATGTCCGGGATCTCATCCGGGACTCCGAACAACATTCGGTAACCACGTATATCTATTCCCTATAACCCTAGCGTCATCGAACCTTAAGTGTGTAGACCCTACGGGTTCGGGAACCATGCAGACATGACCGAGACACCTCTCCGGCCAATAACCAACAGCGGGATCTGGATACCCATGTTGGCTCCCACATGTTCCACGATTATCTCATCAGATGAACCACGATGTCGAGGATTCAATCAATCCCGTATTCAATTCCCTTTGTCTAGCGGTATTGTACTTGCCCGAGATTCGATCGTCGGTATCCGATACCTTGTTCAATCTCGTTACCGGCAAGTCTCTTTACTCGTTCCATAACACATCATCCCGTGATCAACTCCTTGGTCACATTGCGCATATGATGATGTCCTACCGAGTGGGCCCAGAGATACCTCTCCGTCACACGGAGTGACAAATCCCAGTCTCGATTCGTGCCAACCCAACAGACACTTTTGGAGATACCCGTAGTGTACCTTTATAGCCACCCAGTTACGTTGTGACGTTTGGCACACCCAAAGCATTCCTACGGTATCTGGGAGTTGCACAATCTCATGGTCTAAGGAAATGATACTTGACATTAGGAAAGCTTTAGCATACAAACTACACGATCTTTGTGCTAGGCTTAGGATTGGTCTTGTCCATCACATGATTCTCCTAATGATGTGATCCCGTTATCAACGACATCCAATGTCCATGGTCAGGAAACCGTAACCATCAATTGATCAACGAGCTAGTCAACTAGAGGCTTACTAGGGACATGGTGTTGTCTATGTATCCACACATGTATCTGAGTTTCCTATCAATACAATTATAGCATGGATAATAAACGATTATCATGAACAAGGAAATAACCAATTTATTATTGCCTCTAGGGCATATTTCCAATAGTCTCCCACTTGCACTAGAGTCAATAATCTAGTTCACATCGCCATGTGATTAACATTCACAGGTCACATCGCCATGTGACCAACATCCAAAGAGTTTACTAGAGTTCAATAATCTAGTTCACATCACTATGTGATTAACACTCAATGAGTTCTGGGTTTGATCATGTTACTTGTGAGAGAGGTTGTAGTCTACGGGTCTGTCACATTCAGATCCGTATGTACTTTGCAAATCTCTACGCTATATTTGGAGCCATTTCAAATAACGGTTCTACTTGGAGCTATTCTAAATTGTTGCTCCATTATACGTATCCGGTATCTCTACTCAGAGCTATCCGGATAGGTGTTAAGCTTGCATCGACGTAACTCTTTACGTCGAACTCTTTATCACCTCCATAACCGAGAAACATATCCTTATTCCTCTAAGGATAATTTTGACCGCTATCTGGTGATCTACTCCTAGATCACCTTTGTACCCTCTTGCCAGACATGTGGCAAGGCACACATTAGGTGCGGTACTCAGCATGGCATACCATATAGAGCCTATGACAAAAGCATAGGGGACGACCTTCGTCCTTCCTCTTTCTTCTGCCGTGGTCGAGCTTTAAGTCTTAACTTCATACCTTACAACTCAGGCAAGAACTCCTTCTTTGGCTGATCCATCTTGAACACCTTCAAGATCATGTCAAGGTATGTGCTCATTTAAAAGTACCATTAAGCATTTTTTATCTATCCTTATAGATCTTGATGCTCAATGTTCAAGTAGCTTAATCCAGGTTTTCCATTGAAAAACACCTTTCAAATAACCCTATATGCTTTCCAGAAATTCTACATCATTTCGGATCAACAATATGTCATCCACATATACTTATCAGAAATGTTGTAGTGCTCCCACTCACTTTATTGTAAATACAAGTTTCTAACAAACTTTGTATAAACCCATAAACTTTGATTACTCCATCAAAGTATATATTCCGACTCCAAGATGCTTGTTCTAGTCCATGGAAGGATCGCTGGAGCTAGCATACCTTTTAGCATCCTTAGGATCGACAAAACCTTTCTGATTGTATCACATACAACCTTTCCTTACGAAAACTGGTAAGGAAACTTGTTTTGACATCCATCTGCCAGATTTCATAAATGCAGCTTATGCTAACATGATTCTGACGGACTTAAGCATCGCTACGGGTGAGAAAATCTCATCGTAGTCAACTGCTTGAACTTGTGAAAAACTCTTCGCCACAATTCGAGCTTCATAGACGATGACATTACCGTCCACGTCCGTCTTCTTCTTAAAATCCACATGTACCTAACAGCCTTACGACCATCAAGTAGTTCTTCCAAAGTCTACACTTTGTTTTCATACATGGATCCTCTCTCAGATTTTATGGCCTCGAGCCAATTTTCGGAATCCGGGCCCACCATCGCTTCTCCATAGCCCATAGGTTCATCGTTGTCCAACAACGTGACCTTTAAGACAGGGTTACCACTTAGAAGTTGTACACACCCTTGTCAACCCATGAGGTTCGATAGTAACTTGATCTGAAGCTCCATGATCATCATCATTAGCTTTCTCTTCAACTGAGGCAGGTGCCACAGAAACATTTTTCCTGTGCTGCGCTACTCTCTGGTTGAAGTAAAGGTTCAACAACCTTATCAAGTTCTATCTTCCTCCCACTAAATTCTTTCGAGAGAAACTTTTCCTCGAGAAAGGATCCGATTCGAGAAACAATCCCTATTGCTTTCGGATCTGAGACAGGAGGTATACCCAACAGTTTTGGGTGTCCTATGAAGATGCATTTATCCGCTTTGGGTTCGAGCTTATCAGCCTGAATCTTTTTCACGTAAGCGTCGCAGCCCCAAACTTTTAAGAAATGACAGCTTAGGTTTCTCTAAACCATAGTTCATACGGTGTCATCTCATCGGAATTACGTGGTGCCCTATTTAAAGTGAATGTGGTTGTCTCTAATGCCTAACCCATAAACTATCGTGGTAATTCGATAAGAGACATCATGGTATGCATCATATCCAATAGGGTGCAGTTATGATGTTCGGACACACCATCACACTATGGTGTTCCAGGCTGTATTAGTTGTGAAACAATTTCCACAATGTCTTAATTCTGTGCCAAACTCGTAATTCATATATTCATCTCTATGATCATATCATAGATATTTTATCCTCTTGTCACGATGATCTTCAACTTCACCCTGAAATTACTTGAACCTTTCAATAATTCAGACTCGTGATTCATCAAGTAAATATACTCAGCATCTGCTCAAATCATCTATGAAGTAAGAATATACGATATCCACTACATGCCTCAGCACTCATTGGACTGCACACATCAAGATGTATTACTTCCAACAAGTTGCTTTCTTGTTCCATCTTACTGAAAACGAGGCCTTTCAGTCATCTTGCTCATGTGGTATGATTTGCATGTCTCAAGTGATTCAAAATCAAGCGAGTCCAAAGATCCATCAACATGGAGCTTCTTCATGAGTTTTATACCATTGTGACTAAAATTGCAGTGCCACAAGTATGTGGTACTATCATTACTATCTTATATCTTCTGGCATGAACATGTGTATCACTATGATCGGGATTCAATAAACCATTCATTTTAGGTGTAAGACCATTGAAGGTATTATTCAAATAAACAGAGTAACCATTATTCTCCTTAAATGAATAACCACATTGCGATGAACATAATCTAATCATGTCCATGCTCAACGCAAACACCAAATAACAATTATTTAGGTTTAACACCAACCCCGATGGTAGATGGAACGTGCGATGTTTGATCACATCAACCTTGGAAACTCTTCCAACACCTATCGTCGTCTCACCTTTGGCTAGTCTCCGTTTATTCTATAGCCATTTATTTCGAGTTACTAACACTTAGCAACCGAACCGGTATCTAATACCCTGCTGCTACTAGGAGCACTAGTAAAGTACACATTTAATATATGTCCAATACATACTTCTGTCAAGCTTGTCAGCCTTCTCATCTACCAAGTATCTAGGGTGGTTCTGCTTCAGTGACCGTTCCCCTTATTACAGAAGCACTTAGTCTCGGGCTTGGGTTCAACTTTGGGTTTCTTCACTAGAGCAACAACTGATTTGTTGTTTCATGAAGTATCCCTTTCTTGCCCTTGCCCTTCTTGAAACTAGTGGTTTTACTAACCATCAACAATTGATGCTCCCTTTTGATTTCTACTTTTGCGGTGTCGCGAATAGCTCAAGGATCATATCTATCCCTGATATGTTATAGTTCATCACAAAGCTTCAGTAGCTTGGTGACAGTGACTTTGGAGAACCATCACTATCTCATCTGGAAGATTAACTCCCACTCGATTCAAGCGATTGTTGTACTCATACAATCTGAGCACATGCTCAATGGTTGAGCTTTTCTCCTTATTTTGCAAGCTTAAGAAACTTGTCAAAGGTCTCATACCTCTTGACGTGGGCACTAGCCTGAAATCCCAATTTCAGTCCTTGGAACATCTCATATGTTCTGTGATGTTTCAAAAATATCTTTGGTGCCTCAATTCTAAACCATTTAGCATTACACACTGAACTATCATGTAGTCATCAAAATGTGTATGTCAGATGTTCGCAACATCCACAACCGACATTCGCGGGTCAGCTCACTGAGCAGTGCATTAAGGACATAATCCTTCTGCGCAGCAATGAGGACAATCCTCTGTTTACGGATCCAGTCCGCATAATTGCTACTATCAACTTTCAACTAAATTTTCTCTAGGAACATATCTAAAACAGTAGAACTAAAGCGTGAGCTACGACATAATTTGCAAAGTCCTTTTGACTATGTTCATGATAATTGAGTTCATCATGAACTCCCACTCAGATAGACATCCCTCTAGTCATCTAAGTGATACATGATCCGAATCGACTAGGCCGTGTCCGATCATCACGTGAGACGTACTAGTCATCATCGGTGAACATCTCATGTTGATCGCATCTTCTATACGACTCATGTTCGACCTTTCGGTCCTCCGTGTTCCGAGGCCATGTTTGTACATGCTAGGCTCATCAAGTTAACCTAAGTGTTTCGCATGTGTTCCGAGGCTATGTCTGTACATGCTAGGCTCGTCAACACCCGTTGTATTTGAACGTAAGAATCTATCACACCCGATCATCACCTGGTGCTTCGAAACGACAAACCTTCGCAACGGTGCACAGTTAGGGAGAATACTTTTCTTGAAATTTTAGTGAGGGACCATCTTATTTAAGCTACCGTCGTTCTAAGCAAATAAGATGTAAAAACATGATAAACATCACATGCAATCAAATAGTGACATGATATGGCCATCATCACTTTGCTCCTTTTGATCTCCATCTTCGGGGCTACATGATCATCATCGTCACCGGCATGACACCATGATCTCCATCATCATGATATCCATCATCGTGTCTTCATGAAGTTGTCTCGCCAACTATTACTTCTACTACTACAGCTAACGGTTAGCAATAAAGTAAAGTAATTACATGACGTTTATGTTGACACGCAGGTCATAAATAAATTAAGACAACTCCTATGGCTCCTGCCGGTTGTCATACTCATCGACATGCAAGTCGTGATTCCTATTACAAGAACATGATCATCTCATACATCACATATATCATTCATCACATCCTTTGGCCACGTCACATCACAAAACACTTGCTGCAAAAACAAGTTAGACATCCTCTAATTGTTGTTGCAAGTTTTTTACGTGGCTGCTATAGGTTGCTAGCAAGAACGTTTCTTACCTACGCCAAAACCACAACATGAATTGCCAATTTCTATTTACCCTTCATAAGGACCCTGTTCATCGAATCTGATCCGACTAAAGTGGGAGAGACAGACACCCGCCAGCCACCTTATGCAACTAGTGCATGTCAGTCGGTGGAACCGGTCTCACGTAAGCGTCCGTGTAAGGTTGGTCCGGGCCGCTTCATCCCACAATGCCGCCGAATCAAGATAAGACTAGTAACGGCAAGTAAATTGACAAAATCGACGCCCATAACTACTTTGTGTTCTACTCGTGCATAGAAACTACGCATAGACCTAGCTCATGATGCCACTGTTGGGGATCGTAGCAGAAATTCAAAATTTTCTACGCATCACCAAGATCAATCTATGGAGTAATCTAGCAACGAGGGGAAGGAGAGTGCATCTACATACCCTTGTAGATCGCTAAGCGGAAGCGTTCAAGTGAACAGGGTTGATGGAGTCGTACTCGCCGTGATCCAAATCACCGATGATCCTAGTGCCGAACGGACGGCACCTCCGCGTTCAACACACATGCAGCCCGGTGACGTCTCCCATGCCTTGATCCAGCAAGGAGAGAGGGAGAGGTTGGGGAAGACTCTGTCCAGCAGCAGCACGACGGCGTGGTGGTGGTGGAGGAGCGTGGTACTCCAGCAGGGCTTCGCCAAGCACCGCAAGAGACGAGGAGGGAGAGGGGTAGGGCTGCGCCAAGAAGGAGATGTTCTCGTGTGTATGGCAGCGCAAAACCCCACTATATATAGGGGAAAGGGAGGGGCTGCGCCCCCACCTAGGTTTCCACCCCTAGGGGTGGCGGCCAGCCCTAGATCCCATCTAGGGGGGCGGCTAAGGGGGGAGAGAGGGGGGCGCACCACTAGGTGGGCCTTAGGCCCATCTGAGCCTAGGGTTTCCCCCTTTTCCCTTCTCTCTTCGCCTTGGGCCCTGGTGGGGGGGGGCGCACCAGCCCACCTGGGGCTGGTCCCCTCTCACACTTGGCCCACGCAGCCCTCTGGGGCAGGTAGCCCCACCTGGTGGACCCCCGGGACCCTCCCGGTGGTCCCGGTACGTTACCGATAGCACCCGAAACTTTTCCGGTGACCAAAACAGGACTTCCCATATATAAATCTTTACCTCCGGACCATTCCGGAACTCCTCGTGATGTCCGAGATCTCATCCGGGACTCCAAAAAACATTCGGTAACCACGTATATCTATTCCCTATAACCCTAGCGTCATCGAACCTTAAGTGTGTAGACCCTACGGGTTCGGGAACCATGCAGACATGACCGAGACACCTCTCCGGCCAATAACCAACAGCGGGATCTGGATACCCATGTTGGCTCCCACATGTTCCACGATGATCTCATCGGATGAACCACGATGTCAAGGATTCAATCAATCCCGTATTCAATTCCCTTTGTCTAGCGGTATTGTACTTGCCCGAGATTCGATCGTCGGTATCCGATACCTTGTTCAATCTCGTTACCGACAAATCTCTTTACTCGTTCCGTAACACATCATCCCATGATCAACTCCTTGGTCACATTGCGCATATGATGATATCCTACCGAGTGGGCCCAGAGATACCTCTCCGTCACACGGAGTGATAAATCCCAGTCTTGAGTCGTGCCAACCCAACAGACACTTTCGGAGATACCCGTAGTGTACCTTTATAGCCACCCAGTTATGTTGTGACGTTTGGCACACCCAAAGCATTCCTACGGTATCCAGGAGTTGCACAATCTCATGGTCTAAGGAAATGATACTTGACATTAGAAAAGCTTTAGCATACGAACTACACGATCTTTGTGCTAGGCTTAGGATTGGGTCTTGTCCATCACATGATTCTCCTAATGATGTGATCCCATTATCAACGACATCCAATGTCCATGGTCAGGAAACCGTAACCATCAATTGATCAACGAGCTAGTCAACTAGAGGCTTACTAGGGACATGGTGTTGTCTATGTATCCACACATGTATCTGAGTTTCCTATCAATACAATTATAGCATGGATAATAAACGATTATCATGAACAAGGAAATAACCAATTTATTATTGCCTCTAGGGCATATTGCCAACAGATTGAATACAAGAGATGAACTAGGGTTTGAGATGAGATGGTGCTGCTGAAGATGTTGATGAAAATTGGTCCTCCCACGATGAGAGGGTTGTTGGTGATGACGATGGCTTCGATATCCAAAAGTGCTCATGTCCAGGTTCTGCCTCAATACGGCGGTGCTTCATCCCGAAAGTCCTCTCCTTATTTTTCCTAGCGCAAATGGGCTTATATACCAGAATATGGGCACCGGAGGCTGGCCAGGGGTGTAACATCCCAAATTTTCAATTTGGAACGTTATACACTAGATCATCATGCATATCATATTTTCATGCATTTTGGTTGATCCTAGAAATTTCACGCAACTCAAGGACCCACGGAGAGAGTTGGAGATTTCGTTATTTTCATATTTGAGTTCTCTCAAATGTTGGAAAAGAGGATCATTTGATTTATATATTTCATCTTCAAATATTTTCCTATATCAAAAATGAGAGAGGGAATAATATGACTTTCCCAAAATTTAGGAAAATGAAGATCTAATGGATAAATCAAATTTTGTTTTCCGGTGTTTATTCGCATTTTATTTGGATAGGGAAAAAGCGCGTTTTCGAAAATTGCATTTTAGGCCCGGAGAAAAGTTCATTTTGTTCGGCTCATTTTTAGGAGTCGGGGAAAATTTACTTTAGATTTTTCGGAGCCCGTTTAGTTTTCTTTTCTTTTGTTTTTCTGCGCGCGTAACCGTTTAAAAAAAAGAGGAACTCCCGCAGGCCAGCCGGGCCAAAGGCCCAGCCAGCCGCCGCCCCCACCAGCGCTGCGCGCCAGGTGCCAGGCGCCAGCCGCCGCCTCTCCTCGCTCAAGCCGAGTCCTAAAAGGACTCTGGCCGGTTAGCCCCTCCCCTTTCCTTTGTTTCGTTTTCCTATTCCTACTCTATTTCTTGTTCCCTACCCCAAGTAATCTCTCCCCTCTCCTATATAAATACACCCCAAACCCCCCCTCTCCTCACACCAAAACCCAAGCCCCTCTCTCCTCCTAAGCCGCAGCAAGCAGCAGCGCGCAGCCCCAAGCCGCCGCCGCCTTAGCCCGCTCCCACACCCGTCCCGCGCCTAAGCCGTCGCCGCCGGAGCCCCTCGCCGGAGACCTCGCCGGAGGTTGCCCCGCGTCTCTTTTCCTCGGATCGTTTTCTTCTAATCGTTCCGATTCTTTCTTCTCTTCTGATTCATTTTCTAGATCGGTTTTTCGTTTCGGTTTTCTTCCGAAACCCTAGATCGGTTTTCCGTTTCCTTTTCGGTTTCTTTTCCGAAAACCCTAGATCGGTTTTCGTTCTTCTTTCGGACCGTTCGTCTCAACGAACGTGATCACCGGTTATCTCCGGTTTACGAACGTCCGTTCGTTTAACCGTTCTTCTCTTTTCTTTCTCGTTGGATTTATTCCGCGTCTTTTCCGCGATCGCGATCTCAGATCCGATCTTCGTTCTAGTCTTTCTTCTCGCTCGTTTATCGGAATCAGGTGATTCAAGCGCCTGGAGTTTCGTTTCGAAACCGCCGTTCCGTCTAATCAACTTGAACAAGTTTTTGCCCCGGTAAAATTTGACCTAGTTTCAACTTGCTAGAACCAAGTTGTTTTCTTCCGCCGTTTGTTTTCCGCTTCTTTGTTCAGTTCGTTCTTTCTTTGCAACCGGAGTTCTTAAGTTGAACTATCTGGTTCGTTCTTTTGTTCGAGTTTTACCTGTGCATTAGATGAGTACTTATTGTATGCTTGTTGTTTGTCTGCGATAGATCACCCGAATTGCGCGGCCTGTTACTTCGAAACCCTAGGTCTCGCGGATCATCAGCAAGGCAAGTAACACTTTGATCATACCTTTTCTACAACCCATGTTTTATTGCATTAGATCAATCCTCACACATTGCATGATTAGGATCTAATTAAATTGTGGGTTGGGAAGTAGATGAGGTAGTACCTATTACCTGTATTATTATGAAACACTTGGGAGTTACTTCTACGTTTGCTTATTATGCCATGCTATGCTAGTAGACGTGGATTGGGTGAGTGATATCCATGACAGATGTGAGTATTGTTAATTAATGGTTTATCTAAGGTGGCAACTTAAACACACATCTGGGTGGATTGAGGCACCTGATGTCTATCAGGACTTGCCTCTTTTTTTTGGACCGCCACCCAGGCTCAAAGGGATCATAAGATAATTCATGCTAGAAACTTCCGTGTGCAGCCACATGCTACTATGGGCTCTGGCATAGTTGACTAAGTTGTGCGAACTCTTACGGGGTGGACTAGCAGATGTAGGGGTTGTAGGTGGTACGGTCTACCCCACATGTAAGGTGCTAGCGCTTCTGAAAGACTATGTCTCGATCATCCGTCTTCTCAAACACCATGTAGTGCGAGAAAACAAACGGAGGCGATCGAGTCATGTGGGGAAAAGTGCGCAAACCTCTGCAGAGTGTACAAACTAATCATGATTAGCCGTGTCCCCGGTTATGGACGACTTGAGTATCTAGTACTTGAATATCATGTGAATCTCAACATGTTACTTCTAATTAATATTGTTGGGTTTTAATTGTTACTTAATTGGGATTGAGAATGCTGTCAACCATTCTCAATGTTTCACAACCACCATGATAGTTAATTAAATTTATTCCTTTGCAGTAGGGAAAAACTGGCTTTACGCAAAACTGTAACCATAGAGCTTTCCACCAGCCATATATGCATGTAGTATAGCTGTTTCACTCCATTACTCTCTATGTGTTACATTGCCAGCATATTCCATGTGCTGACCCGTTTTCGGGCTGCAACTTCTCATGTTGCAGACTTTTCAGACGATGAGTAAGGTGTTTTTAGGTCGTGGTTCTATACTCAGTGATGCCGCTGGAGTTGATGGACCCATTTATCTTCCGAGTCTTCCGCTGTTATCATCACTAGATGGCCTTAAGCCATATTTATTGTAATAAGTTCTATTTTGAGACAACGATGTAATAAGTGTGTGATTGCCACTCTGCTATAAATCCTTCGATGTACTGTGTGGTGTCAGCATTACTGATCCAGGGATGACACTTAAGCACAGAGACTTGATCCATTCGGGTCGGGTCGCTACAAGGGGCCCCACGAGCCACCAGGGCACGCACTGGTGGCTCGTGGGCACCTGGGTGGCCCCCTATGGTATTTCATTTCTCCATTATTTTTTATTTATTCCAAAACATTCTTGATGAAATTTCAACTTATTTGGAGATGTGCAAAATAGGTATCTCTAACATGGCTTTTTCAGGTCCAGAATTCCAGCTGTCGTCAATCTCCCCCTTCATGTAAAGCTTGCAAATTAAGAGAGAAAAGGCATTAGAATTGCTCCACAAAGTATTATATTGATCAAAAACATTATAAATAATAGTAGGAATACATGATGCAAAACAGACGTACTCCGCCAATCTTAGACCTCGCTTGTCCTCAAGCGAAAACCGATATCAATAATCATGGCCACATGTTTAGAGAGAGAGAGAGAGGTGTCGATAAAAACAAAATACATACATAGTAGGATCATGACCAATATAATAGCAGCAATACATTATTATCATAAAATTTCTCATGAGAAAGTAACAATTCATCACAACAATGAAGTATAAGGCATAAATTTTCTTGAAAACTAACAAACTATGTTCTCAATCGACAAGGCAATTGCAATTCATCATATTTTCAGGAAGAGTCTCATGTAGGAGCTCTCGTTTAGCAAGTCCACATACTCAACTATCATTTAGTCTTCTATGGTTGCTGACACTCACGACATATATATGGAGCAAAAGTTTTAGTCAGACACATAGAAAACATGGGCTTATAATTTTGCCTACCAACTTATTTACCTCGAGGGTAACGTCAACAATAATAGCTCATGATCACTCATATTCAACTGGATATATATGCCTAGATCTTTCCCCACCACATGATGCTTGCAAAAGAGAAAAATAAAAAGGAATAGAGGATAACACTATTGACTCTTGCATAAAAAGTAAATGCATAAAAGTAAGAGATAGGCCCTTTGCAGAGGGAAGCAGAGGTTGTCATGCGCTCTTTGTTTTTGGATGTGCAAGCTCTTAATGCAAAGGAACGTCACCTTATATTGCCCCTTGTGATAGCAACCTCTATTATGCAGTCTGTCGCTTATATTTCTTTATCATCACAAGATTGTACAAAGCTTATTTTCCCTTACAATGAAAGATCATACATATTTAGAAGCAATTTTTATTGCTTTGTGCATCGATGAAAACTTACTTGAAGGATCTTATTGAATCCATAGGTAGATATAGTGGACTCTCATGACATGAAACTGGGTTTAAGGGTTTTTGGATGCACAAGTAGTATCTCTACTTGGTGCGGGTTTTTGTCTATAAAAGATATTGAGCAAGCACCACATGTTGGAGGATCTATAATAATATAACTTCTATGTGAATATAAGCAAACATAACTCATTATGTTGTCTTCGTTGTCCAACGTCAATAATTTGGCATAGAATATTTAATGGGGGCTCACAATCATAAAAGATATCAAAGATAGTTTATTTATATGTCAATCTTCTCTTCCCTTATTAATTCTTTCATGAATTGCATCATTGAAAAATGCTATGTTTGTTAACTTCCAATAAATTTTACCACTTATACTTTTCTTTATGTGATGTCATTACTTTCCATGAAATTAGCATATGATCTTTTCCATTATTTTCATTGCTAAGATTGAAACATAAAAGTAAAGAAGGAAAACTCAAAGTACTATTTATGATATAACTCTCAACAGATAGATCACGAAATTAGCACTCAAAAATAGATCATACTAAACTTTTAGTCAACTAAATCACGAAATAACTAAGGATCGAACTAAAATAGGTAAAGATAATAAAAGTGATGATGATACGATATCGGGGCACCTCCCCCAAGCTTGGTACAAGCCAAGGGGAGTGCCCATACCCTTGTACTCAA
This sequence comes from Triticum urartu, assembly GCF_003073215.2. Taxonomy (NCBI): domain Eukaryota; kingdom Viridiplantae; phylum Streptophyta; class Magnoliopsida; order Poales; family Poaceae; genus Triticum; species Triticum urartu. The sequence continues at coordinate 407,786,274 of NC_053023.1, forward strand.
GTTTCTTTATTCGGTGATGATGGTGGTGATGAAGTAGTGGGCTTGTCCTTCAGCTTTCGCTTGAGAACACAGTTTACTTCCTTCAACTTGCTAATCTCTTGCTCTAGCTCCACTATCTTCTCACATAATACGTTCTTGTTTTCCTGTAGAAGATGGAGAGGGATAAATTGAATATTAGATTTGTTTACTATGTTTGGGAGGCTTGACTTCTTGAACTCCACATGCATATCCCCTGGTTGATGTACAAGGACATCATCTTCATCGGAACTATTGTCCTCCGTTCTCTTCAAATCGACATATCGCTCTTCCTCCATGGACCATCCATAGGGGTCTATATCCCAATAGACCCTCGGGTTTGCACCATAGTATGATACAAAGCTCTCCCCATCCGAGTCTTGGGACAACATACTTTAAAATTTGTAGGAAAAATAGCGCGAAACAAGAGCAGAAGAGATTTCTGCGATATAGTGGTCAAAATGTTCAGGAGTATATATAAAGAATTCTTATCGTGCAAAACGAGTATTCCAGAAGAAAACGGAGTCGGGAAGGCTCACAAGGGGCCCACGAGCCACCAGGGCGTGCCCAGGGGGGTGGGCACGTCCTGGTGCTCGTGTGCACCTTATGGGTCCCCTCGGATGTTTATTATTTTGGTATTTTTTTCTAATATTCCAAAACTGACAAAAAGTATTTTTATGGAATTTTTGGAGTCGGTTTACTTATCGTATCACATACATATTCCTTTTCAGGGTTCTGGAGTGTTCTGGAAGGTATCTCTTATATGTTCCTCTGGTATCATGGTTTGAACAATGTTAGTTTCAACATTAATAGGTGTACCTGAGATATAGTGCTTAATTCTCTGTCCATTCACCACCCTCGGATTAGCTCCTTCGGAATTATTGATTTTAACAGCCCCGGAATAAGGTCCTTCCCATTTGGAGAGTAGTTTTTTTTGCCAAAGAACCTGAAATGAGAGTTGTACAATAGGACATATTCACCCACTTTGAATTTCCGTTTTTGGATTCTTTTATCATGCCATCTTTTAACTTTTTCTTTAAACAATTTGGCATTTTCATATGCTTGGGTTCTCCACTCATCCAATGAACTAATATCAAACAACCTCTTCTCACCGGCAAGTTTGAAATCATAATTAAGTCCTTTAATTGCCCAATATTCTTTATGTTCTAACTCAAGAGGTAAATGACATTCTTTCCCATAGAAAAGTTTATATGGAGACATACCCATAGGATTTTTATAAGTGGTTCTATAAGCCCATAATGTATCATCAAGTTTCTTAGACCAATTCTTTCTAGATCTATTGACTATCTTTTGCAAAATTAACGTTATCTCTCTATTGCTCAATTCAACTTGACCACTAGATTGAGGATGATAGGGGATGAAATTCTATGGTTACATCATACTTAACATATAAACAACTTACGTAAAGCACCATGAATAAAATGTGAACCGCCATCAGTCAATAAATATCTAGGGACTCCAAACCTTGGAAAAATAACTTCTTTAAGCATTTTAATAGAAGTGTTATGATCTGCACTACTAGTTGGAATAACTTCTACCCACTTAGTAACATAATTAACAACAACTAAAATATGTGTATACCCATTAGAGGAAGGAAAATGTCCCATATACTCAAATCCCCAAACATCAAATGACTCAATAACAAGTGAATAATTCATAGGCATTTCCTGACATTTACCAATTGATACGTCTCCGTCGTATCTACTTTTCCAAACACTTTTGCTCTTGTTTTGGACTCTAATTTACATGATTTGAATGAAACTAACCCGGACTGACGCTGTTTTCAGCAGAACTACCATGGTGCTGTTTTTGTGCAGAAATACAAGTTCTCGGAATTGGGCGAAACTTTTTGGAGAATTATTTTGGAATAAAAGAAAAATACTGGAGCAAAGAATTACTAGAGGGGGGAACTGCTGCCCACTAGGCACCAGGGCGCGCCACCCCCCTCTAGCGCGCCCTGGTGGGTAGTGGCCCCCTCGAGGCTCTGCTGACCCTAACTCCAACTCTATAAATTCCTATTTCCTAAGAAAAAATAGGAGAAAAAGTTTAATCATGTTTTACGACACGGGACCGCTGCCACCTCTTGTTCTTCATCGGGGGACCATATCTAGAGTCCGTTCGGGGCTCCGGAGAGGGGGATCTTCTGTCTTCGTCATCATCAACCATCCTCCATCACCAATTTCATGATGCTCACCGCCGGGAGTGAGTAATTTCTTCGTAGGCTTGCTGGGTGGTGATGGGTTGGATGGGATTCATCATGTAATCGAGTTAGTTTTGTTAGGGCTTGATCCCTAGTATCCACTTTGTTCTGAGATTGATGTTGCTATGACTTTGTTATGCTTAATGCTTGTCACTAGGGCCCGAGTGCCATGATTACAGATCTGAACCGTTTATGTTTTCACCAATATATTTGTGTTCTTGATCCTACCATGCAAGTTATATGCACCTAATACGTGTTATGATCCGCATACCCCAAGGTGACAATAATTGGGATTCTTTCCGGTGATTACCGTAATTTGAGGAGTTCATGTATTCACTATGTGTTAATGCTTTGTTCTGGTTTTCTATTAAAAGGAGGCCTTAATATCCCTTAGTTTCCTTATGCACCCCGCTACCACGGGAGGGTAGGACGATGCCATGCAAGTTCTTTTCCATAAGCATGTATGAGTATTTACGGAATACATGCCTACATTATATTGATGAATTGGAGCTAGTTCTGTATCTCCCTAGGTTGTGACTGTTATATGATGAATATTAGCCAACGTTATCACTGATCCAATGCCTATGAGCTTTTAACATAATTATTCTTGCTAAGTTACTACTATTGCTGCTACTTTTACAATTGCTACAAAACTACTACTGTTACCGTTACCACTGATGTTACTATTGCTGCTATCACTATAAAATTACATACTACTCTGCTACTGATCACGCTGATGTAGATATTTAGTCTCCAGGTGTGGTTGAATTGATAACTCAATTGCTAATACTTACAAGTATTCTTTGGCTCCCCTTGTGTGGAATCAATAAATTTGGGTTGAATACTCTACCCTTGAAAACTGTTACGATCCCATATACTTGTGGGTTATCAAGACCTTTTTCTGGAGCTGTTGTCGGGGAGCATAGCTATATTTGTTGAGTCACTTGGGATTTATATATGTTGATCACCATGAAGAATCTTAAGGATGATAGAACCAAGATCATTCCCTTTAAGACGAGGGGAGGTAAGGAACTGTTATCTAGCTCTGCACTTGATTCACCTTCTGTTTTGAGTAAGCTTGCAACACCACCACGTGCTAGTAATCCTAATATGTCGCAAGTAATTGATGATGCTACTTCTGCTCTGATTGATGCTAGTATTTTGCTTGATAAGAATGTGCCACTAGGTGAATTTCTTGATGACCAACTTGCTAGAGCTAAAGAAATTGAGAATGCTGAAACTAATGAAATTATTGAAACTGATGAAGTTATTGAAACTGAAAATTATGAAACACCTATTAGACCTAGCTCTCCTAGATATGAATTACTTGAGATACCTGAAGGTTGTGTTATGGATGGATAGGTAGCTAGGGACTTTCTTGCTGGTAAGGATAGAGATGATCTTAAGAAATTACTATGCAAGTTGAAAGAAAAATCTTTGAATGCTAGAATGACATATGATCCTAAGTTAGATACCTCACCTATCTTTATTACTGATAAGCATTATGAATTCTCTATTGACCCAGAGTTAATTACTTTGGTTGAATCTGATCCTTTCATGGCTATGAAACTGTTGTGGCACATCTTACTAAATTAAGTGATATAGCCACCCTATTTACTCAAGATGAAAAAAAAATCTCTATTACTATATTCTCAAGTTATTTCCTTTCTCATTAAGGGTGATGCTAAGATATGGTACAATACTCTTGCTCCTGGTTGTGTGCGTAGTCCCTAGGATATGATTTGTTACTTCTCTGAAAAATATTTTCCTGCTCATAAGAAACAAGCTGCCTTACAAGAAATATTTAACTTTGTGCAAATTAAAGAAGAGAGTTTCTCACAAGCTTGGGGAGGCTTCTCCAATTACTTAATGCTTTGCCTGATCATCCTCTTAAGAAAATGAAATCTTTGATATCTTCTATAATGGACTAACTGGTGCTTCTAAGGACTACCTAGATAGTTGTGCTGGTTGTGTTTTCAGGGAACGAATAGTTGAACAAGCTGAGGAAATATTGACTAATATATTGAAGAATTATGATGATTGGACACTTCCTGTACCACCTCCTAAGCCCACACCAAAGAAGAGGGGTATTTTATTTCTCAGTCCCGAAGATATGCAAGAAGCAAAGAAATGCATGAAGGAAAAAGGTATTAAAGCTGAAGATGTTAGGAATTTGCCACCTATTGAAGAAATACATGGTATTGACACACCACCACAGGTGGTAGAGGTAAATTCTCTTATAAAGTTTGATGAAGGTGATATCCCTTATAATAAATCTCCTAGTCAATGCTTGTATGAATTTGATAATTACATTTTTAAGCAAGATCATTTCAATGCAAAGGTTATGAAACAATTGAAACAAAATTCTTACGTGATTGATCGCTTCAGTGACTTGTTGTTTAGAATTGTTAATGATGCCAAAGGTATTAGTAAACATGCTGGTATGGTCCAAACCCAGTTAGACCAAGTTGCTAAATCTCAAAGTGAATTGCTTAATGAATTGAATAATAGTATGAATGATCATGCTGTTAGAGCAATGACTAGAGGAGGTACAATGACTCAGGAGCCACTTTATCCCGAAGGTCACCCTAAAATAATTGAACAAGAATCCCAAAGAATTAATGTTGATGCACCTAGTCGTTCTAAAAATAGAAATAAAAATGATAGGACTTTGCATACTTCTAGTGAACCTAAGGTAGAAAAACCTTCTGAAGATGGTAATGATGTTTCTATTTTTGATGCTGAAACACAATCTGGTAATGAACATTCACCTAGTCATAATGATAATGACAATGATTATGTTCATGTAGATGCTCAACCTGACAATGATAAAGAACTAGATAATGATGTTGAAATAGACACCGCTGAAAGGATCAAGAAGAGGTGTCTGGAGGGGGGTGAATAGACTCTAATCAAGAAAAGTTACAGTTTTTAATTCTTTAGGTTCATGTGGAGTATTAGCACAAGTTTAAACATTCACAATACATATCAAGCAAGCATGAAAGCATACAAAGAGTATATGAGCAGCGGAAAGTAAAGCATGCAAGTTGCAAGAATGTAAAGAGAAGGGATTGGAGTGTGCAAACGCAATTTGGAGACACGGTGATTTTTTATCCGTGGTTCCGATAGGTGGTGCTATCGTACATCCATGTCGATGGAGACTTCAACCCACGAAGGGTAATGGTTGCGCGAGTCCACGGAGGGTTCCACCCACGAAGGGTCCACGAAGAAGCAACCTTGTCTATCCCACCATGGCCGTGGCCCACGAAGGACTTGCCTCACTAGGGTAGATCTTCACGAAGTAGGCGATCTCCTTGCCCTTACAAACTCCTTGGTTCAACTCCACAATCTTGTCGGAGGCTCCCAAGTGGCACCTAGCCAATCTAGGAGACACTACTCTCCAAGAAGTAACAAATGGTGTGTTGATGATGAACTCCTTGCTCTTGTGCTTAAAATGATAGTCTCCCCAACACTCAACTCTCTCTCATAGGATTGGATTTGGTAGAAAGAAGATTTGAGTGGAAAGCAACTGGGGGAAGGCTAGATATCAAGATTTATGTGGTTGGAATGGAATATCTTGACCTCAACACAAGTGTAGGTGGTTCTCTCTCAGAAAATATGTATTGGAAGTGTAGGCATGTTCTGATGGCTCTCTCCACGAATGAAGAGTGGGTGGAGGGGTATTTATAGCCTCCACACAAAATCTAACCGTTACACACAAATCACCAAACTCGGTGGGACCGAACCATGAAAATCGGCCAGACCGATTTGATTCATAATGTGACCATTAGGTGTTTCAGTGGGACCGACTGGATCAACTCGGTGGGACCGATGTGCTAGGGTTAGGGTAAATCCAAAACTCGGTTTGACCGATTACTCAAACTCGGTGGAACCGATTTGGGTAATAAGCGAAACAGAGAGTTGGCCAAGCAAACTCGGTGGGGCCGATTGTATATCTCGGTGGGACCGAAAATATTGCAATAGGTAACAGAGAGTTTCCAAGCCCATCTCGGTGAGACCGAGATCCCATCGGTGAGACCGAACTGATTAGGGTTTCTGGCAGTGGCTATGTCAGCCGAACTCGGCGGCTCCAGATAGAAGGAATCGGTGGGGCCAAGTTGGATATTTGGTGTGGGACATATTTGGAAGTGAGAAAGTGGTTGAGGGCTTTGGAGCATATCACTAAGCACTTTGAGCAAGCAAGCCATTAAGCAACACCTCATCCCTTCTTAATAGTATTGGCTTTCCTATGGACTCAATGTGATCTTGGATCACTAAAATAGAAAATGTAGAGTCCTAAGCTTTGAGCTTGAGCCAATCCTTTGTCCTTAGCATATTGAAGGGGTTCCACATCCTCTAGTCCATGCCACTCCATTGTTGAACTTGTCTGAAACATACTAGGTAGAAACATTAGTCCAACAAGAGATATGTTGACATTAATTACCAAAATCACCCAGGGAGCACTTGTGCTTTCAATCTCCCCCTTTTTGGTAATTGATGACAACATACATCAAAGCTTTAGATAAAGATATAGAGAACAACAAGTAAAGCTTTGGAAAGACATGTAACATGCAAAGGCTCCCCGTATATGTATGCAATCATATAAATATGAAACATAGGAGAATGTGAATGCATAAGCATGACAGAGTAAGCCTTGTGTTACATGTATCTTGGCTATATGCATCAGAGTGAAAGATGTAAATATAGGAAATGTGCCTTCATGCTCATGAGTCCTTCTTGCAAACAATATGTACATTAGGAAGAAATCCTCATGCACATGACTGTGATGCATATACTTACCTTGTGGTCTTGAGTTGGTTTAGAAGGGAATGGACCTGAGTAAACAAGGTTAGATAACACAGATACATCTACTAGCCAGAGCAAACAAAAGAACCACAAAGGTACCAAGACTGGGATGACATGTAGAGTGTGAGTACTGAGTACTCTATTGGATATAGACATGTCCCCAAAGGTAAAGATGTGCAATAGAATCAGAGATTTCCTCCCCTTAGATGTCTTGCTCCCCCTGAATCTTGAATGGGTTATTGGAAGAAGATAGGGAAAAGAAAATCAGAGCAAAAGAAAAGACAAGAGAGCTAATGCAAGCAATCAAATATGATCAAATATGAACATGTCTTTCCCCTCTTAAAGACATGTAACTTCTCTCCTCTTGAACACCAAGCATCTGGGTTTTTCTTACTCTCTTCCCCTTGAGTGTTCTCTCCCCCTATAGAAATGATTAAGCATAGAGCTTTGATGTGATCTCTCTTCCCCCCCTTTGACATCAATTTCCAAGGACTCTTCTAGATTTTTGTTTTATTGCAGAAGGGTTTGGTCCTTCAGTCACAAAGCAAGTCGAATGTGATGCTGGTAGAGGACAAGAGTCATTGAGTGGAGCTGGAGCAAAAATGAATGTAGGAATAAGTGGCAAGTTGTCTTTCCTGTAGTGAAATCGGTAGCACCGAGTTGTTTGCTTCGGTGGCACCGAGCGAATTCGGTTGGGCCGAAGGAAACAAACCGGTGTGACCGAGTCCATCATAGAGAAAACACTTCTTTCCTCAGCTCACTAGGCACTTAAGATCTCACAAGGATTTTCAGGGAATTTGTTGAAAGATTTGCAATGAATTGGATGCAAAAAATGCAGAATGACAAGAAAGAAAAGAAATAAAAAGATCCAGATGAAGTTTTTTTGAAAGGGGAAAACACATATGCATGAGACAAATGTAAGAGGAAACACAAGGGAACTTCATCTAGAGATGGGCGGTGACAAAGTCACCTATGTTAGAGTATATTGACTTAGGAGTCAAGTGAGGTCACTTGATCTTTGGTTATACTCATCGTTTAAGATCAAAAATGGGGTTACCATTTTTCGTTTAATCATCTTGATATATTCACATATTGTTGAGTTGCGTTAACCCATGAGTTGGAGTAAAGCTTCTCTAAGATGGAATAACATACCTTGGGTGGTGGTGTTAATCTTGATCATGTAGTTGAACTTGTGTGGGTTGCTCAAGGTTGATGTAGCTCATCAAGAGTTGGGAGCACCACCTTGGAATTTTGAGTTCATCTTCCTTCATGGGTTAGCTTTGCAAGGAAGAGCACTTGTGTATCCAAAATTACAATCATAAATCTTAATGTAGAATGTGTCAAAGGATATGTTTGAAGAGTTTTGTGCTTCCTTGTCTTCAACCACCATTATGTAGAGACTTGATGATGTAGAGATTGCTCAAGATGTGAGTGAGTTGCAATCTCATGGATTTAGATTCATCCAAGTACCTACAAGGGTTAGATAGCATGCAAGGGTGCAAAAATATCCAAGACATATAGATAGCATCATGAAAGAAATATCAAGGATTAGTCAAAAGCTCATGCCTTGCATGTATTCAAATGGAGTTCCTACTCCAAGTTTTAAGCATCAATGATGTTCAATTCACCTCTCAAACGGCAAAATACTTTCTCATCAAGCGGTTTGGTAAATATATCCACTAATTGCTTATCGGTGCGAACATGCTTAAGATCAATGTCCCCTTTGGCAACATGATCTCGAATGAAATGATGACGAACTTCAATATGCTTAGTTCGAGAATGTTGCATGGGATTGTGAGAAATCTTAATAGCACTTTGATTGTCACAAAGCAATGGAACATGTTTCACATATATCCCATAATCTTTAAGATTTTGGGTCATCCAAAGTAATTGAGCACAACATGATCCAGCAGCAATGCATTCCGCTTCGGCGGTGGATAAGGATACCGAGTTTTGTTTCTTGGAGGACCAAGACATAAGAGATCTACCAAGAAATTGACAAGTACCCGAAGTGGACTTTCTATCAACCTTGTCTCCGGCATAGTCCGAGTCGGAGTAACCAACAAGATCGAAAGAAGACCTCTTAGGATACCAAATGCCAAAATTTGGTGTGTGTATTAATTATCTCACTATCCTTTTCACGGCCTTAAGATGACACTCTTTAGGGGCCACTTGATATCGTGCACACATGCACACACTTAGCATAACATCAGGACAAGAGGCACATAGAGATAACAATGAACCAATCATAGAGCGGTAAACTTTTTGATCAACCGGTTCACCATCTTTGGTCAAATCAAGATGTCCACTAGTAGGCATGGGTGTAGACATACCTTTGCATTCTTGCATATTAAACTTCTTGAATAAGTCCTTGGTGTACTTTGTTTGAGAGACAAAGGTACCTTCTTTAGTTTTCTTGATTTGCAAGCCAAGAAAGAATTTGAGTTCACTCATCATAGACATCTCAAACTTCTCCGACATTAGCTTTCCAAACTTCTCACTAAAATGAGGGTTAGTTGAAACAAATATAATATCATCAACATAAATTTGGCACACAAATAGTTCTCCATTAACACTTTTAGTAAAAGGAGTAGAATCAATTTTACCAATTTCAAAGCCTTTTTCAATAAGAAACTTGGTCAAGCATTTATACCACGCTCTAGGGGCTTGTTTAAGACCATAAAGGGCTTTGTGAAGTTTGTAAACATGATTAGGTTTCTTAGGATTGACAAAGCTGGGAGGTTGCTTAACATAAACTTCCTCCTCAATTTCACCATTTAGAAAAGCACTTTTAATGTCATTTTGGTACAAGGTGATATCATGGTGATTAGCATAAGCAAGTAAGATGCGAATGGACTCAAGTCTAGCAACGGGAGCATATGTCTCACCATAGTCCATACCTTCGACTTGAGTGTAGCCTTGGGCAACTAGGCGAGCTTTGTTGCGGACGACTTGACCATCTTCATCTTGCTTGTTGCGAAACACCCATTTGGTACCAATGATGTTGTGGTTGTTGTCGGGCTTCTCGACCAATGTCCACACTTGATTTCTCTCAAAGTTGTGTAGCTCTTCATGCATAGCGTTAATCCAATCCGGATCTTCCAATGCTTCTTCAACCTTCATAGGTTCAATGCTAGAGATGAATGAGTAATGTTCACAAAAGTTAGCCAAACGAGTTTTAGAGCGAGTGATTCTCCCGGTTTGGATATCATTGTAGATTTGCTCGACGGGATGATCTTTAGCGATTCTTGCTCGAACTCGTGGAAGGTTTGGCTTGGCTCGGGGTGGAACATCCTCTTCATCTTGATCTTCTTCTTGGCCTTCTTCATTGTTGATGTTGTCATTCTCTTGTCGTGGTGGAGAAGGAGGTTTTTGATGTTCATCTTGGTGTACTTCCTCATTTTCTTCGTCTTGGTGTGCCCCACTTGTGGATGCTTCCATATGAATTCTTGGTTCACCTTGTCGTGAGGTGGAAGCTTCCACTTGGATGGACAAGGTACTCTCCTTCACCTCCGTTGGACGAATCTTGCCAATAGACAAGTCTTCCGAAGGGTCTTTGTCTCCTACATCAATTGGCAATTGCTCTACTTGCGAGCCGTTAGATTCATCAAACTTCACATCTACTGTCTCTTCAACCTTTCAGGTGAAATTGTTGTAGACACGGTAAGTGTGAGAGTTTGAGCCATAACCAAGTAGGAAACCTTCATGAGATTTAGGAGCAAATTTAGAACGATGATGCTTATCAAGAATGTAGCACTTTGAGCCGAATACTCGAAAGTATCCAACTTGGGGTTTGTTACCGGTGAGGAGCTCGTATGTCGTCTTGCCGAGTAGCTTGTGAAGATACAAGCGATTTGTTGCATGACAAGCTGTCTCAACCGCTTTCGCCCAAAAGTGTTTTGGAGTCTTGTACTCATCAAGCATCGTTCTTGCCATCTCAATAAGAGTCCGGTTCTTCCTCTCAACAACTCCATTTTGCTGAGGTGTGTACGTAGCCGAGAACTCATGTGAAATCCCCTCTTCGTCAAGAAAGGTATCCACATTTACGTTCTTGAACTCCGTTTCGTTGTCGCTCCGAACCTTCTTGATTTTCACGTCAAATTGATTTTGGGCCTTCCTAGCGAAGTTTTTGAAGGTATTTTGGACCTGCGATTTTTCATCAAGAAAGAACACCCACGTAAATCTTGAAAAATCATCAACTATGTCTAGACCAAATGAGTTACCATCGAGACTCTTGTAGGCATTGGGACCAAAGAGATCCATGTGAAGTAGCTCGAGTGGTCTTCTCGTGGTCATGATGTTCTTCGCGCGATGACTTCCTCCAACATGTTTTCCTGCCTGACAAGCACTACAAAGTCTATCCTTATCAAATATGACATATTTTATTCCAAGGATATGATCACCTTTAATAAGCTTATCAAGATTTCGCATACCCACATGACATAGTCTTCTATGCCACAACCAGCCTTTAGAAGATTTAGCAATTAAGCAAGTTCTAGGTTGAGCCTTTTTAGTGAAATCAACAATGTAAAGATCACCTCTACATATACCGGTAAAGACCATTTTATGATTGTCTCTACGAAACACTTGGCAATCTACCTCAGTAAAGAGGACATTGAAACCGAAATCAGCAAGTCTAGATACTGAAAGTAAATTGTACCCAAGAGATTCAACGAGCATGAAATTTTGTATGGAGCTATCATGTGAGATGGCCACCTTACCTAGGCCAACCACCTTACCCTTTGAGTTATCACCAAAGGTGACATACTTTCGAGGGCCATCGTTTTCAACAAGCTCATGGAACTTATCTTTATCTCCAGTCATATGATCTGTACATCCACTATCAAGGACCCATTCCTTTCCTCCGGCCATGTAGCCGCGAAGATTTGCCATAAGACCAAAGTGTCTCATCGCATCGTCAAGATCATAGTAACTATCATCATCCTCATCATAGTATCCATGTTCAACATCATCTTGTGATTGATCAACTCCTAGAGAGGGTAATTCATTAGATAAATGATCATTTCTATGGTTATCTTTATGAATTCTAATAGCTTTGGAAATGATATTGCTAATGATTCCAACATCTCTTTTGGCACTCGTAAGATTAGTAAGCTCAAATAAGCAGTCACCAAATTTGGGATCATTAGAACTCATCTTAATCAAGGCAATGGGCTTATGAAGAATCTCATCTAAGTTCTTCAAGGAATAGTTTGGAAAAAGTTCCTCAAGGAATCTCCATATAGTGTAGGCACAATCAAGAGTAGGCAAACATCCAATCAAGTTTCTAGGCAAGCCTCTGGTGATAAGATTAAAAGTTCTAAGGTTGCAGATCATGTCAATAGACTCATCAAGGGTAGGATGCAAAGGATCAACATGAGGTGCACAAGGGCTAGTAATGTACTTGTTCAAATGATATTCATTGAAAATATCAAGCATTTCATTTTTCCACTCATAGAAGAACTCTCCATCAAGAATTGGCACTCTACGTCTAAGACTCCCCAAAGTAGACACATCCATCTTCCTCCAACGGTGTTTAAACCAAGGCAATGGAGACCAATGCTCTAATACCAATTGAAAGGATCGAGAAGAAGTGTCTAGAGGGGGTGAATAGACTCTAATCAAGAAAAGTTACAGTTTTTAATTCTTTAGGTTCATGTGGAGTATTAGCACAAGCTTAAACATTCACAATACATATCAAGCAAGCATGAAAGCATACAAAGAGTATATGAGCAATGGAAAGTAAAGCATGCAAGTTGTAAGAATGTAAAGAGAAGGGATTGGAGTGTGCAAACGCAATTTGGAGACACGGTGATTTTTTTTTATCCGTGGTTCTGATAGGTGGTGCTATCGTACATCCACGTTGATGGAGACTTCAACCCACGAAGGATAACGGTTGCGCGTGTCCACGGAGGGCTCCACCCATGAAGGGTCCACGAAGAAGCAACCTTCTCTATCCCACCATGGCCGTGGCCCACGAAGGACTTGCCTCACTAGGGTAGATATTCACGAATTAGGCGATCTCCTTGCCCTTACAAACTCCTTGGTTCAACTCCACAATCTTGTCGGAGGCTCCCAAGTGACACCTAGCCAATCTAGGAGACACCACTCTCCAAGAAGTAACAAATGGTGTGTTGATGATGAACTCCTTGCTCTTGTGCTTCAAATGATAGTCTCCCCAACACTCAACTCTCTCTCTCTCTCTCATAGGATTGGATTTGGTAGAAAGAAGATTTCAGTGGAAAGCAACTTGGGGAAGGCTAGAGATCAATATTTATGTGGTAGGAATGGAATATCTTGACCTCAACACAAGTGTAGGTGGTTCTCTCTCAGAAAATATGTATTGGAAGTGTAGGCATGTTTTGATGGCTCTCTCCACGAATGAAGAGTGGGTGGAGGGGGTATTTATAGCCTCCACACAAAATCTAACCGTTACACACAAATCACCAAACTCGGTGGGACCGAATCATGAAACTCGGTCAGACCGATTTGATTCGTAATGTGATCGTTAGGTGTTTCGGTGGGACCGACTGGATCAACTCGGTGGGACCGATGTGCTAGGGTTAGGGTAAATCCAAAACTCGGTTTGACCGATTACTCAAACTCAGTGGAACCGATTTGGGTAATAAGCGAAACAGAGAGTTGGCGAAGCAAACTCGGTGGGGCCGATTGTATATCTCAGTGGGACCGAAAATATTGCAATAGGTAACAGAGAGTTTCCAAGCCCATCTTGCTGAGACCGAGATCCCATCGGTGAGATCGAACTGATTAGGGTTTTTGGTAGTGGCTATGTCAACTGAACTCGGTGGCTCCGGATAGAAGGAATCGGTGGGGCCGAGTTGGATATTTGGTGTGGGACATATTTGGAAGTGAGAAAGTGGTTGAGGGCTTTGGAGCATATCACTAAGCACTTTGAGCAAGCAAGCCATTAAGAAACACCTCATCCCTTCTTAATAGTATTGGCTTTCCTATGGACTCAATGTGATCTTGGATCACTAAAATAGAAAATGTAGAGTCCTGAGCTTTGAGCTTGAGCCAATCCTTTGTCCTTAGCATCTTGAAGGGGTTCCACATCCTCTAGTCCATGCCACTCCATTATTGAACTTGTCTGAAACATACTAGGTAGAAAGATTAGTTCAACAAGAGATATCTTGACATTAATTACCAAAATCACCCAGGGAGAACTTGTGCTTTCAAGAGCATTGTCATCGTAGAGGAGCATCTCCGGCCTTTCCAATGACGAGACCGGGCGGCAACCCTGTCAGGGATTCGCTGTTCTCCCAGGGTCACTTGTGTTGTTGTGTTGTTCCCGACAGAGTTGAGGCAGGGGTCGAGAAGGATAGGTGGGCGCTGATTCCGGGAAGGACTCTACCTCGTCACTATCACCGCCTGCAAGCGGCGGCTCGTCGTCCTGGGAGGTGACGAGCCGTCGCCTGGGAAGCTTTGGCTCCTGTGCAGGAAGAGGGAGTTTGTTCACCTGAGGATTAGTGTGTATTCCCTAGATGCTTGGATTTGAGGTAGTACTGTTCCATCTTTATGCAGTGCTGAAGTTCGGCGGTGAAGAGGAAGAAGGAAGACAACGGGCTGTCGAGGCCAGCGACTTTGCCTTGGTGCTAAGATCGGCGAAAAGGAGGGGCTGGTCCGTGCCATGCGGTGAGGTGCCCTCTCGAGCGCTTGGAGCAAGCCTCAGGAGAAGACGGTCGCTTATGGCGAGGGCACAACCAGGCCACTTAGGCGGTAGGTGAGGGCTTCGATCTCCCGCTTCGTGAAGTACTGATACGTCCATTTTGCATCATGCTTTTATATCGATATTTATTGCATTATGGGCTGTTATTACACATTATGTCACAATACTTATGCCTATTATCTCTTATTTTACAAGGTTTACATGAAGAAGGGAGAATGCCGGCAGCTGGAATTCTGGGCTGGAAAAGGAGCAAATATTAGAGACCTATTCTGCATACTCCAAAAGTCCTGAAACTTCACGGGAGTCATGTTTCAGAATATATAAAAAATATTAGGCGAAAGAAGTACCAGAGGGGGGCCACCCACCGTCCACGAGGGTGGGGGGCGAGCCCTACCCCTGGCGCCCCCTGCCTCGTGGGCCCCCTGGTGGCCCTGATGCCCATCTTTGGCTATATGGAGTCTTTCGTCGAGGAAAAATCATAAGCAGCTCACGGGACGAAACTCCGCCGCCACGAGGCGGAACCTTGGCGGAACCAATCTAGGGCTCCGGCGGAGCTGTTCTGCGGGGAAACTTCCCTCCGGGAGGGGGAAATCATCACCAGATCCTCTCATCGGGAGGGGGTCAATCTCCATCAACATCTTCACCAGCACCATCTCATCTCAAACCCTAGTTCATCTCTTGTATCCAATCTTTGTCCAAAGCCTCAGATTGGTACCTGTGGGTTGCGGTAGTGTTGATTACTCGTTGTAGTTGATGCTAGTTGGTTTATTTGGTGGAAGATCATATATTCAGATCCTTTATGCATATTAATACCCCTCTGATTATGAACATGAATATGATTTGTGAGTAGTTACGTTTGTTCCTGGGGACATGGGAGAAGTCTTGCTATAAGTAGTCATGTGAATTTGCTATTTGTTTGATATTTTGATGAGATGTATGTTGTCTTTCCTCTAGTGGTGTCATGTGAACATCAACTACATGAAACTTCAACATTGTTTGGGACTAGGGGAAGGCATTGGGGATTAATAAGTAGATGATGGGTTGCTAGAGTGACAGAAGCTTAAACCCTAGTTTATGAGTTGATTCGTAAGGGGCTGATTTGGATCCATATTGTTTCATGCTATGGTTAGGTTTACCTTAATACTTCTTTTGTAGTTGCGGATGCTTGCAATAGGGGTTAATCATAAGTGGGATGCTTGTCCAAGGAAGGGCAGTACCCAAGCACCGGTCCACCCACATATCAAATTATCAAAGTACCGACGAATCATATGAAGTGATGAAAACTAGCTTGACGATAATTCCCATGTGTCCTCGGGAGCGCTTTCCTTTATATAAGAGTTTGTCAGGCTTGTCCTTTGCTACAAAAAGGATTGGGCCATCTTGCTGCACCTTATTTACTTTTATTACTTGTTACCCGTTACAAATTACCTTATCACAAAACTATCTGTTACCGATAATTTCAGTGCTTGCAGAGAATACCTTACTGAAAACTGCTTATCATTTCCTTCTGCTCCTCGTTGGGTTCGACACTCTTACTTATCGAAAGGACTATGATAGATCCCCTATACTTGTGGGTCATCAAGACTCTTTTCTGGCGTTGCGGGGAGTGAAGCGCCTTTGGTAGGTGGAATTTGGTAAGGAAAAATTTATATAGTGTGCTGAAATTTACTGTCACTTGTTACTATGGAAAGTAATCCTCTGAGGGGCTTGTTTGGGGTATCTTCACCCCGACCAGTAGAGCAAAGAGTTGCTCCACAGCCTACTAAACCTACTGAAAATGTTTACTTTGAAATTCCTTCGGGTATGATAGAGAAACTGCTAGCTAATCCTTTCACAGGTGATGGAACATTACATCCTGATTTGCACCTAATCTATGTGGATGAAGTTTGTGGATTATTTAAGCTTAGCAGGTATGCCCGATGATGTTATCATGAAGAAGGTCTTCCCTTTATCTTTGGAGGGAGATGCATTGACATGGTATAGGCTATGTGATGATATGGGATCATGGAACTACAAATGATTGAAATTGGAATTTCATCAGAAGTTTTATCCTATGCATCTTGTTCATTGTGATCGTAATTATATATATAATTTTTGGCCTCACGAAGGAGAAAGCATCGCTTAAGCTTGGGGGAGGCTTAAATCAATGTTATATTCATGCCCCAATCATGAGCTCTCAAGAGAAATGATCATTCAAAAATATTATGCTCGGCTTTCTGATAACAACCGCACCATGCTCGATACTTCTTATGCTAGCTCTTTTATGATGAAGACCATTGAATTCAAATGGGATTTATTGGAAAGAATTAAACGCAACTCTGAAGATTGGGATCTCGACGAAGGTAAGGAGTCAGGTATGACACCTAAGTTTGATTGTGTTAAATCTTTTATGGATACCGATGTTTTCCGTAAATTTAGCACTAAATATGGACTTGACTCTAAAATAGTAGCTTCTTTCTGTGAATCTTTTGCTACTCATATTGATCTCCCTAAATAGAAGTGGTTTAAAATCAGCCTCCCATAGAAGTAAAAGTAGCTGCACCTATTAAAGTTGAATAAAAGACTATCACTTATAATGATCCTATTGTTCCTACTGCTTATGTTGAGAAACCACCTTTTCCTGTTAGGATAAAAGATCATGACAAAGCTTCAACTGTGGTTCGTAAAAGCAATATTAGAACCTATACACCTCCTGAACAAGTTAAAGTTGAACCTAATATTGCTATTGTTAAGGATCTCCTGGCTGATAATATTGATGGGCATGTTATTTATTTCTGTGATGAAACTGCTAGAATTGCTAAACCTTGTGCTAAAGATAAACATAGACCTGTGGTAGGCATGCCTGTTATTTCTGTTAAAATAGGAGATCATCGTTATCATGGCTTGTGCGATATGGGTGCTAGTGCTAGTGCAATACCTATTGCCTTATACAGAGAAATTATGCATGATATTGCACCTGCTGAGTTAGAAGAAATTGATGTCACCATTAAACTTGCCAATAGAGATACTATTTCACCAATGGGAATTGTTAGAGATGTTGAAGTCTTGTGTGGGAAAACTAAATATCCTGCTGATTTTCTTGTTCTTGGTTCCCCACAAGATAGCTTTTGTCCCATTATATTTGGTAGACCCTTCTTAAACACTGTTAATGCTAGGATAGACTGCAAAAAGGATGTTATTACTATTGGTTTAGGTGATATGTCTCATGAGTTCAACTTTTCTAAATTTCGTAGACAACACCGTGAAGAAGAATTGCCTAGTAAAGATGAAATTATTGGTCTTGCTTCTATTGCCGTACCTCCTAGTGATCCTTTAGAACAATATTTGCTAGACCATGAAAATGATATGTTTATGAATGAAAGAAGGGAAATAGATGAAGTGTTCTTTAAAGAGGGACCTATTCTGAAACACAACTTGCCTGTTGAAATCTTAGGGGATCCTCCTCCACCCAAGGGTGATCCCGTGTTTGATCTTAAACCTTTGCCTGATGATCTTAAATATGCTTATCTTGATGAAAAGAAGATATATTCTATTATTATTAGTGCTAACCTTTCAGAGAAGGAGGAAGAAAAATTATTGAAAATTCTGAAGAAGCACCGTACAGCTATTGGATATACTCTTGATGATCTTAAGGGCATTAGTCCCACTCTATGTCAACACAAAATAAATTTGGAAAAAGATGCCAAACCAGTTATTGATCACCAACGATGACTGAATCCTAAGATGAAAGAAGTGGTAAGAAAAGAAATACTAAAGCTCCTTGAGGCAGGTATAATTTATCCTGTTGCTGATAGTCAGTGGGTAAGTCATGTCCATTGTGTTCCTAAGAAGGGAGGTATTACTGTCGTACCTAATGATAAATATGAATTGATTACGCAAAGAATTATTACAGGTTATAAGATGGTAATTGATTTCTGCAAACTAAATAAGGCTACAAAAAAAGATCATTACCCCTTACCTTTCAGTGATCAAATACTAGAAAGATTATCCAAGCGTACACATTTTTGCTTTCTAGATGGTTATTCTGGTTTCTCTCAAATACCTGTGTCAGCCGATGATCAATCTAAGACCATTTTTACTTGCCCTTTCGGTACTTTTGCTTATAGACGTATGCCTTTCGGTTTATGTAATGCACCTGCTACCTTTCAAAGATGCATGATGGCTATATTTTCTGATTTTTGTGAAAAGATATGTGAGGTATTCATGGATGATTTCTCCGTTTATGGATCCTCTTTTGATGATTGCTTAAGCAACCTTGATCGAGTTTTCCAGAGATGTGAAGAAACTAACCTTGTCTTGAATTGGGAGAAATGCCACTTTATGGTTAATGAAGGTATTGTCTTGGGGCACAAAATTTTTGAAAGAGGCATTGAAGTTGATAAAGCTAAAGTTGATGCTATTGAAATGATGTCGTGTCCCAAGGACATCAAAGGTATAAGAAGTTTCCTTGGTCATGCCGGTTTTTATAGGAGGTTCATTAAGGACTTCTCAAAAATTTCTCGGCCTCTGACTAATTTATTACAAAAAGATATACCATTCGTCTTTGATGATGATTGTGTACAAGCCTTTGAAATACTTAAGAAAGCATTAATCTGTGCACCTACTGTTCAGCAACCTGATTGGAATTTACCTTTTGAAATTATGTGTGATGCTAGTGATTATGTTGTAGGTGATGTTCTAGGGCAAAGAGTTGATAAGAAATTAAATGTTATTCAACATGCTAGTAAAACTATAGACAATGCTCACAGAAATTATGCCACTACTGAAAAAGAATTTTTAGCAGTTGTATTTGCTGGTGATAAGTTCAGACCTTATATTGTTGATTCTAAAGTAACTATTCACACGGATCATGCTGCTATTAAATATCTTATGGAAAAGAAAGATGCTAAACCTAGACTTATTAGATGGGTTCTCTTACTACAAGAATTTGATTTGCATATTATTGATAGAAAGGGAGCTGAGAACCCCGTTGCAGATAACTTGTCTAGGTTGGAAAATGTTCTTGATGACCCACTACCTATTGATGATAGCTTTCGTAATGAACAGTTAAATGTCATAAATGCTTCTCGAACCGCTCCATGGTATGCCGATTATGCTAATTACATTGTTGCTAAGTTTATACCACCTAGTTTCACATACCAGCAAAAGAAAAAGTTTTCTATGATTTGAGACATTACTTTTGGGATGACCCACATCTTTATAAAGAAGGACTAGGTGGCATTATTAGACGTTGTGTACCTGAGCATGAACAGGAACAGCTCCTACGCAAGTGTCACTCTGAGGATTATGGAGGACACCATGCTGGAGATAGAACTCCACATAATGTATTGCAATCCGGTTTTTATTGGCCTACTCTCTTCAAGGATGCCCGTAAGTTTGTCTTATCTTGTGATGAATGTCAAAGAATTGGTAATATTAGTAGACGTCAAGAAATGCCTATGAATCATTCACTTGTTATTCAAGCATTTGATGTTTGGGGCTTTGATTATATGGGGCCTTTTCCTTCCTCTAATGGATATACACATATTTTAGTTGCTGTTGATTACGTTACTAAGTGGGTAGAAGCTATTCCAACTAGTAGTGCTGATCATAACACCTATATTAAGATGCTTAAAGAAGTTATTTTTCTGAGGTTTGGAGTCCCTAGATATTTAATGACTGCTGGTGGTTCACATTTTATTCATGGTGCTTTCCGTAAAATGCTTGCTAAGTATGATGTTAATCATAGAATTGCATCTCCTTATCACCCACAGTCTAGTGATCAAGTAGAATTGAGTAATAGAGAACTCAAATTAATTCTACAAAAGACCGTTAATAGATCTAGAAAGAATTGGTCCAAGAAACTTGATGATGTGTTGTGGGCCTATAGAACTGCATATAAAAATCCTATGGGTATGTCTCCGTATAAAATGGTTTATGGAAAAGCATTTCACTTACCTCTCGAACTAGAACATAAGACTTATTGGGCTATTAAAGAGCTCAATTATGATTTCAAACTTGCCGGTGAGAAAAGCTTATTTGACATTAGCTCACTTGATGAATGGAGAACCCAAGCCTATGAGAATGCAAAATTCTTTAAAGAAAAGGTTAAAAGATGGCATGACAAAAGGATACAAAAGCGTGAGTTTAATGTAGGTGATTATGTATTGCTATACAACTCCCGTTTAAGATTTTTTGCAGGAAAGCTTCTCTCTAAATGGGAAGGTCCTTACGTTATCGAGGAGGTCTATCGTTCCGGTGCCATAAAAATCAACAACTTCGAAGGAACAAATCCGAAGGTGGTGAACGGTCAAAGAATCAAACATTATATCTCAGGTAATCCTATAAATGTTGAAACCAATATTATTGAAACCGTAACCCTGGAGGAATACATAAGGGACACTTTCCGGAATGTTTCAGACTCCGAAAAGGAATATGTATGTGGTACGTAAGTAAACCGAATCCAAAACAGTTCTAATGGCAATTTTTCTCCGTTTTGGAATATTTAGAAAAATAGAAAAATAAGAAGCAGTCCGGGAAGGACACGAGGGTGGAGGGCGCTCCCTACCCCCTGGGCGCGCCCCTGCCTCATGGGCACCTCGTGTGCTCTCCAGACTCTATTTTCTTGCACGTTACGTATTTTGGTCGGTAAAAATTCATTATATAATCCCCCGAAGGTTTTGACTCCCGTATCACACAATTATCCTCTGTTTGTTTCGAGCTGTTGCTGCTGCAGATTAGAGCAAGATGTCTTCGCAAGAGTCAGTTGGGGAGAGCCGGGTGTCTCATCCGGCACGGAGATCAATGACAAAACAACAATGTTCACCACTTTGGGCCAGCAACGGAGGAAGATATGGAGGCTGATTTGAAGAGGATATATGCCATGGAGGAGGATCAAGAAGTCACTTCTCACTTCCGAGCTGGATTCACAATGGGGGAACTGCAGAGCTCGGCTATCCCAAACTCGGTTATCCCTTCCAATGTTAGATTTCTTTCTTATGAGAATATGCAAAAGAGTGTCACTTGTTCTCCCGCATCTATGCAACACCCTTGGGTGCAGGGAGCTTTGGCTGCTACAGGAAAACTTCGAAAGGAAATAATGGACCTCAAGCAACAAGTCAATAAGCTCGAGGAGGAGAATCGTATCCGGAGGGGCATCATCACCAAGAATATCACATCACCATCCCCGAAAAGGGAGATATAATCACATGGGTATGGGCACTCCCCTTGGCAATTGCCAAGCTTGGGGGAGTGCCCCGGTATCGTATCACCATCACTTCTATCTTTCCCGTTTTTCTTAGTTCGATTCTTTTGGTAATATCTTGATCTAGTAGCATAAAGTTTTAGTATGATCTAGTTGTGAATTTTGCTTTATGATCCTTCTATGTAATCGAGTCCGTGAGCTATATATAATAAAGATTAGTGTTAAGTCAAGGGCTTGATTATTTTGCCATAATCTTGAGTGAATAAAAGAAAAGAGAAAGAAATAAAAAGAAACAAGGAGATCATATGGATCTTATGGAGAGTAATGAGCTCACATAGAAAGAGTATGATGAATAAAAGTTGTTGAGAGTTGACAAACATAGTTTTGGTCATCGTTGCAATTAATAGGAAGTAATAAAGAAAGAGAGGTCTTCACATATAAATACACTATATTGGACATCTTTTATGATTGTGAGCACTCATTAAAATATGACATGCTAAAGAGTTGACGTTGGACAAGGAAGACAACGTAATGGGTTATGTTTTCTTACATCTGAGATAAATTATATTGTCATGGATCATCCAACATGATTGAGCTTGCCTTCCCCCCTCATGCTAGCCAAATTCTTTGCACCAAGTAGAGATACTACTTGTGCTTCCAAACACCCTTAAACCAGTTTGCCATGAGAGTCCACCATACCTACCTATGGATTGAGTAAGATCCCTCAAGTAAGTTGTCATCAGTGCAAGCAAAAAAAATTACCCTCTAAATATGTATGACTTATTAGTGTGGGAGAAAATAAGCTTTATACGATCGTGTGATATGGAAGAAATAAAATCGACAGACTGCATAATAAAGGTCCATATCACAAGTGGCAATATAAAGTGACGTTCCTTCGCATTAAGATTTTGTGCATCCAACCAGAAAAGTGCATGACAACCTCTAATTCGCTCTGCGAAGGGTCTATCTTTTACTTTTATCTCCTACCTTACATAAGAGTCATGGTGATCCTCACCTTTCCTTTTTTACATTTTATCTTTTGGCAAGCACAACATGTTGGAAAGATCCTGGTATATATGGCTAATTGGAAGTGAGTTTTCATGAACTATTAATGTTGTCATTGCCCTTGAGGTAAAACGTTGGGAGGCAAAACTATAAGCCCCTATCTTTCACTGTGTCCGATTAAAACTCCATACCCATAAGTATTGCGTGAGTGTTAGAAATTATGAAAGACTATATGATAGTTGAGTATGTGGACTTGTTGAAAATCTCTTATATTGAATCTTTCCTATGTTATGATAAATTGCAATTGCTCCAACGACTGAGATTATAGTTTGTTAGTTTTCAATGAAGTTTATGATTCATACTTGAAATTGTGATTGAATTGTTACTCTAGCATAAGAGATCATATGACAAGAATTATATAAGTTGTTGTTCTAAGAATGATCATGATGCCCTCATGTCCGTATTTTATTTTTATCGACACCTCTATCTCTAAACATGTGGACATATTTTTCGATTTCGTCTTTCGCTTGAGGACAAGCAAGGTCTAAGCTTGGGGGAGTTGATACGTCCATTTTGCATCATGCTTTTATATCGATATTTATTGCATTATGGGCTGTTATTACACATTATGTCACAATACTTATGCCTATTCTCTCTTATTTTACAAGGTTTACATAAAGATGGAGAATGCCGGCAGCTGGGATTCTGGGCTGGAAAAGGAGCAAATATTAGAGACATATTCGGCACAGCTCCAAAAGTCCTGAAACTTCACGGAAGACATTTTCAGAATATATAAAAAATACTGAGCGCAAGAAGTTCCAGAGGGGTGCCACACCCTGGCCACGAGGGTGGGGGCACGCCCCCCTGGCTCATGGGCCCCCTGGTGGCCCTCCGATGCCCATCTTCTGCTATATGGAGTCCTTCGATGAGAAAAAAAATCATAAGCAAGCTTTCGGGACGAGACTCCGCCACCACGAGGCGGAACCTGGGCGGAACCAATCTAGGGCTCTGGCGAAGCTATTCTGCCGGGGAAACTTCCCTCCGGGAGGGGGAAATCATCACCAACGCTCCTCTCATCGGGAGGGGGCCAATCTCCATCAACATCTTCACCAACACCATCTCCTCTCAAACCCTAGTTCATCTCTTGTATCCAATTCTTGTCTCCAAGTCTGGGATTGGTACCTGTGGGTTGCTAGTAGTGTTAATTACTCCTTGTAGTTGATGCTAGTTGGTTTATTTGGTGGAAGATCATATGTCCAGATCCTATATGCATATTAATACTCCTTTGATTATGAACATGAATATGCTTTGTGAGTGGTTACGTTTGTTCCTGAGGACATGGGAGAAGTCTTGCTATTAGTAGTCATGTGAATTTGGTATTCGTTCGATATTTTGATGAGATGTATGTTGTCTCTCCTCTAGTGGTGTTATGTGAACGTCGACTACATGACACTTTACCATTATTTGGGCCTAGAGGAAGGCATTGGGAAGTAATAAGTAGATGATGGGTTGCTAGTGTGACAGAAGCTTAAACCCTAGTTTATGTATTGCTTCGTAAGGGGCTGATTTGGATCCACATGTTTCATGCTATGGTTAGGTTTACCTTAATACTTTTGTTGTTGTTGCAGATGCTTGCAATAGAGGTTAATCATAAGTGGGATGCTTGTCCAAGTAAGGACAGCACCCAAGAACCAGTCCACCCACATACCAAATTATCAAAGTACCGAACGCGAATCATATGATCGTGATGAAACCTAGCTTGACAATAATTCCCAAGTGTCCTCGGGGGCGCTTTTCTCTATATAAGAATTTGTGCAGGCTTGTCCTTTGCTACAAATAGGATTGGGCCACCTTGCTGCACTATATTTACTTTTGTTACTTGCTGCTCGTTACAAATTATCTTATCACAAAACTATCTGTTACCTATAATTTTAGTGCTTGAAGAGAATACCTTGCTGAAAACCGCTTATCATGTCCTTCTGCTCCTCGTTGGGTTCGACACTCTTACTTATCGAAAGGACTACGATAGATCCCCTATACTTGTGGGTCATCAGTGAGCCACTGATGATACATCAAGCCGGATATGCTCACGTTGACGAAATTCTTTCATAGCACCCTTGGACATATTAGTGCCATTATTAGTGATAATGCTATGGGGAAAGCCAAAACAGAAAAATCACCTTTTTGATGAATTAAACTGCCGCCGCCACATCACACTTACTGACCGGCTTTGCTTCCACCCACTTTGTAAATTTGTCAAGCGCCACCAGGAGGTGTGTCTTTTTATCTTTGGACCTCTTGAAAGGCCCAATCATATCAAGCCCCCAGACTGTAAACGGTCAAGTAATTGTAATCATCCTCAATTCTTGAGCCGGCACATGAGCTCGTCGTGAAAACTTCTGACAGCCATCACACTTACTAACTAGATCCTCAGCATCAGCATGAGCCATCAGCCAATAAAATCCATGATGGAAAGCCTTGGCTACAAGAGATTTAGAGCCGACATGATGACCACAATCTCCTTCATGAATCTCTCGTGGAACCTCACAACCTTCTTCAGGAGAAACACAACGTTGAAACGCCCCTGTGATACTGCGATGATGCTACTCTCCATTGACAATAGTTATTGACTTAGACCGCCGGGTTATCTGCCTGGCCAAAGTTTCATCCTCAGGTAACTCGCCCTAGGTCATATAAGCCAAATATGGAACTGTCCAATCAGGAGTAGCATGAAGAGCTGCCACCAGTTGTGCTTCCGGGTCAGGAACAGCAAGATCCTCCTCTGTAGGCAATTTGACAGAAGGGTTATGCAGAATATCCAGGAAAGTGTTAGGTGGCGCCGGTTTA
The DNA here is from genome assembly GCF_003073215.2 of Triticum urartu. Taxonomy (NCBI): domain Eukaryota; kingdom Viridiplantae; phylum Streptophyta; class Magnoliopsida; order Poales; family Poaceae; genus Triticum; species Triticum urartu. Next base: position 407,812,038 of record NC_053023.1, read on the forward strand.
CGTTGGGATCCTAACCGACTCAAAGCATCAGCCGCCTCATTCTTCCTGTGATCAATATGTTCAACTTGATAACCCTTGAAATGGCCCGCAATAGCATCAACCTCCCGAAGATAAGCCGCCATGAGCGGATCCTTAGAATCCCAAGTGCCAGAAACTTGCTGAGCTACCAGATCTGAGTCGCTGAAACATCTCACACGGCTTAAGTTCATCTCCTTCGCCATCCGAAGACCATGGAGCAAGGCCTCATACTCAGCTGCATTGTTAGTACAAGGGAACATCAACTGGAGAACATAAGAGAATTTATCACCTCATGGGGAATTCAAGAAACTCCAGCCCCCGAGCCTTCCAACTATCTGGATCCATCAAAGTGAATAGTCCAATATGTGTTATCCGACTTCTCCTCAGGCATCTGCAACTCTGTCCATCGTTGATAAAATCCATGAGTGCTTGAGACCTGATGGTTATACGAGGCACATACTTTAGACCATGGGGTCCGAGCTCAATGGCCCATTTGGCTACCCGACCTGTGGCTTCTCTGTTTTGAATGATATCCCCTAAAGGGGCAGAACTAACCACAGTGATAGGATTACCCTGAAAATACCGTTTAAGCTTCCGACTAGCCATGAAAACCCCATATACAAGCTTTTGCCAATGTGGGTACCTCTGCTTGGACTCAATAAGCACCTCACTGATGTAGTAAACCGGCCGTTGAACCGGATATTCCTTGCCCGTTTCCTTCCTTTCCACCATAATGGCTACACCGACTGCTCTACTATGGGCCACCACATACAACAACAAAAGCTCCTTATTAATGGGAGCAGCAAGAATGGGCAGCTTAGCCAACTGCTTCTTCAAGTCCTCAAACGCTTGATTAGCAGCATCACTCCAAACAAAGTGATCTGTCTTCTTCATCATCTGGTAAGGAGGGATAGCCTTCTCACCCAACCGGCTTATGAGCCTGCTTAAGGCCGAATACGACCCACCAAACGTTGGACATCATTGATACACGCTGGCTTAGCTAGAGAGGTGATAGCCTTTATCTTCTCTGGGTTAGCTTCAATACCCCGTTCTAAAACCAGGAAACCCAAAAGCTTGCCGGCTGGTACACCAAAAACACACTTTGCTGGGTTAAGCATCATCTTATAAACCCGGAGATTGTCAAAGGTCTCCTTCAAATCATCAATCAGGGTCTCCTTCTTCCTATACTTCACCATAATGTCATCCCCATAAGCATGAACATTACGCCCGATTTGATTGTGAAGGCAATTTTGCACACACCGTTGGTAAGTCGCCTGGGCACTCTTGAGCCTAAAAGGCATGGACACATAGCAGAAGGCTCCAAACGGAGTAATGAAAGCTATCTTCTCCTGGTCCTTAATTGCAATCTTGATCTGATGATAATCAGAATAAGCATCCAAAAAGCTCAAACACTCACAACCCGCCGTAGCATCAATAATTTGATCAATACAGGGGAGAGCAAAGGGATCAGCCAGACAAGCCTTGTTTAGATCTTTGTAATCCACACACATATACCAAGTGCCATTATTCTTAAGTACTAATACCAAGTTAGCCAACCACTCAGAATGAAAAACTTCGACAATGAACCCAGCCACCAAGAGCCGGGCCACTTCTTCACCAATGGCCTTACGCCTCTCTTCATTAAAACGACGAAGGAATTGCTTGACCGGCTTAAACTTCGGATCAATATTAAGAGTGTGCTCAGCGAGTTCCCTCGGTACACCTGGCATGTCAGAAGTTTTCCATGCAACGATGTCCCGGTTCTCGCGGATGAACTCGATGAGCGTGCTTTCCTATTTTGGATCTAGATTAGCACTGATGCTGAACTGCTTGGATGAATCACCAGGAACGAAATCAACTAGCTTGGTGTCATCTGCTGACTTAAATTTGAAGACTGGATCATGCTCCGTAGTTTGCTTCTTCAAGGATGTCATATCTACCGGGTCAACATTGTCTTTATAAAACTTCAACTCCTCTATCGCGCAAACAGACTCTGCATAAGCAGCGTCACCTTCTTCACACTCCAAGGCTATCTTCCGGCTTCCATGCACCATGATGGTCCCCTTGTAACCCGGCATCTTGAGCTACATATAAACATAACAAGGCCGTGCCATGAACTTGACATAAGCCGGCCGCCCAAATAGAGCATGATAAGGGCTCTTGATATTAACCACTCAAAGGTCAACTTCTCAGATCTGGAATCATACTCATCTCCAAAAGCAACCTCCAAAGATATCTTACCGACTGGATACACTGGTACAGCGAGCTCCTAAACAAACGGTTTAAAACCCCTTTTCACGACGGCATTTGGAACCGTTGCCAAGTGAGTGTGGGCGATGGGGGGTCCTTCCCACATGACCCAGAAATCATCGAGGATAGGCCCTCGTGGGACCCAGGCTGGGGCCGTGTGCGATCAGGCGAGGCATGGAAACCCAATCATTTCCATAGGTATGTACATCCCACACGGTGAATCCCAGAAATCATTTCCATAGGTATGTACATCCAACATGGTGAATCCCAGAAATCATTTTCGTAGGTATGTACATCCCACACGGTCCCAGAAAAACATTTCCGTAGGTATGTACATCCCACATGGTGAATCCAAGAAAAATATTTCCGTAGGTATGTATATCACACATAGTTCTTTGTGTGGAAATGTTTGTGCAAGGTGGCCTAACACAAATAGTTCGCTACCGGAAGCCATGTGTGATTGTTAGTTGATCGAACATGCCTACTTTCTAGAAACCGTGTGGGTTGTTTGAGTTCATCCCCCACGGTGCTGTCTGAGTAACCGTCTGCAATAGAAAACCCCAATAAGCAGGGTAATTAGCCTATTATTGATAATCCATGTACTAATCAAACTGATATTTCTTATAAAACATGCTAGATAATTCATATCCATATAAAAGCAACTAGGATTTCATAATCGAATTACATCAGATAGCTTCGGCACTCAGTTACGCCATTACACAACAACACCAAGTTTCACATGCAGCAGCAAAAACCTTTGGAAAGTAGCATCATACACGGTAAATAGACGGACGAATCTCATCTGGGAAACTGCAGAAGCAGAAGGCAAATATTGAGCCTTCAATGATGTTGAATGTCCTTGCAACTTTAGGCCAGTTGTTATGGATAATTGCCCGCCCAACCTTCGTCCTCTTCAGCAAGACTTCAATATTGTCCCGTGGGTGTTGAATGAAAACCTTCCTCGCCTCTTGACCATGCAGGTGGTTTGGGAGGTAATCATCGGTGAAATGCTTTGAAAAGTACTAAAAACAAAGCTATGCATAAACCGTTGTTGTAAATTTTGAAATGGCGCAAGGGGTAAAAACAAGGCAAAAGAGTTGGTACCATCCTATAGTTGACTGATGTCTTCTTCATCGTGCTAATAAAGATCTTGTTGTTATTCGTCGCAAGTTTCTTCATCCTAATAATCTTTCTGAGTTTCTTGAATTGTCTGATATTCATGGACATCTCATTTCCCCATATGCAAAATGGGTCGAACAGTGGGTCTAAGCCTCTGACAGCAGGACCTACATGTGAAAGACAAATTGTAAGAAACCTAAATATTAGAATAATTCCCACAACTGCACAATAATGTGTAATTAGCCAAAGGACCCTGCTTGAACAAACCTCAATGGTAAACCGTAGCATCTCCCATTATTTCCCTGCAATACACATAAGGAAGATCTTGATCAGGTTAACTGAGAGTTGCCATACTATCAGTAGAATATGTATTGAGTACAGCCAAATTCGAATGGTGTCACATGCATAACAATACAAAATTGTACCCACAACAAATGAAAATCAAATTGCAGAAATGAACCAACAGTTAAATGGACAACAGACCAAATGAACTAAAATAATTAACTTAGCACAACATTGCATAATAGAAACATGTACTAGAAGATAAGCCAGTTAACAAAACAAAGAATGCTTGAGAACAGTACTACAAATGTAGCAATTGTTGGACCAAAGTGTTAACAGAACATTACATTTCAGAGGACCAAACTGTTAACTGAACATCAGATTGCATGTTAACATTACAGAGGACAAATCACTAGAAGGCAATGGAGGTGGCCTTGAGAAAACAACACAAACTGTATTTTAAAGTAGACAACTGCGTGGTGGTGTCGACGGTGGCTTCGAAGACAAGGAACTCCTCCAAGATCTGGCGGCCGACACGCATGGTAGCCATAGCGACCTCGTGCGCGCGTGCGGCCGCATTCTACTGAGATCCACATTATACTGCGTGCAAAATGGCCGTGGGCGGAAATTAATTGGAGGAGAGGGCAGTGATTTCGATGGAAGGTGTCGCGCCATCGGTCAGGGCATGTGGGACAGGAAAGGAGGAGGATGGTGTGGGTGGGGTGTGGATTACCTGACCATATCGACAAGGCCGCGCAGCAAGAAGAAGGGTCGACGGCGAGGAGGCCGCACAGCAAGAAGAAGGGTCGCCGGCGAGGAGGCGACGCTGCAAGAAGGGTCGCTGGTGAGTAGGCGGCGCTGCAAGAAGAAGGGTCATCGGCAAGGAGGCTGAGCTGCCAGTAAGAAGCAGTGAAGGCTTGAATTTGGAAAGCAAGGAGGAACAATGGAAATGTGGCTTTTGGTAGGAGGGAGGGGCGGGGAGATAGATATTTCCACGGTGGCAAATTTTTTTCGTTCGGTGCCGCGACAAACTAGCGCGCAAGTGTAGTTCAAGCAGGGGGAGGGGGTGGATTGTAGACGCTTCCTGCGTAAGCCAGACAAGACGGTGCGCCAAGATATTTTATATCGCATCCCACACGATTCTTTCTAGTATACTGTTTGTGGTATAACTGATTTTTTAATTGTGTTTTGAAAGACAAAATGGTGTTATAGAGGGAAAGGATGGTGTTTGAATTGCTAGAACATTTACGTACAGTGAACATGCAACTGTACATGAGTGTCGTGTTCAAATTTGGAATTATTCCAGGTTTGTTTGGCATTTTTATGCATTAATTGAGTTTCTGGGCATTTAATGTGCATAATTCAAATTTAAACTACAAGCACATGCTCCAATGCACCAAAGTTGGTTGAAAAATCACATGTTTTTCTTTGGGTGAATTTATAGGTCCCATGCAAGAAATGAGAATGAAATTCAAACATCTCGGCGTCGTGGCTCAGCCGGAAAGATTGAGAAACTTGGTTTTTAAATTCCTGTAAATCCAAAACACGCATGAAAATCATGAAACTTGGCATGGTCTCATGACATGGCACTAACATGCTGCGGTAATTTTTTTGGCCGAATTGGGACAAGCTTTGGTGTAAGCTTCTTGCAAACCAGAGTTTCCCTCAAGAAGGCTCGTGGTTCCGAGAGGGAACGTGTCACCTCCGTGTGCGAAACGAGATACGTACACTGCCTTCTCCCGCCTTAATTTTTTTACATAGGCAGAGTACACTAAGTAGAAGTATCGTGCTAAATTTTGGAATCATTCCGGGTTTGTTTGGCCTTTTTTATACATTAATTGAGTTTCTACGCATTTAATGTGCATAATTCAAATTTGAACTACAAGCACATGCTCCATTGCACCAAAGTTGGTTGAAAAATCACATGTGTGTCCTTGGGTGTATTTATAGGTCCCATGCAAGAAATGAGAATGAAATTCAAACATCTGGGCGTCGTGGCTCGGCCAGAAAGATTGAGAAACTTTGTTTTTTAATTCCTGTAAATCCAAAACACGCCTGAAAATTATGAAACTTGGCATGGTGTCATGACATGGCACCAACATGCTGCGGTAAATTTTTTGGCCGAATTGGGACAAGCTTTAGTGTCAGCTTCTTGCAAACCAGAGTTTCCCTCAAGAAGGCTCGTGGTTCCGAGAGGGAACGTGTCACCTCCGTTGGCGAAATGAGATACGTACGCTGCCTTCTCCCACCTTAATTTTTTTACACCGGCAGATTAGAACAAATAGAAGTATCGTGCTAAATTTTGGAATTATCCCGGGTTCGTTTGGCCTTTTTATACATTAATTGAGTTTTTGCGCATTTAATGTGCATAATTCAAATTTGAACTACAAGCACATGCTCCAGTGCACCAAAGTTGGTTGAAAAATCACATGTGTGTCCTTGGGTGTATTTATAGGTCCCATGCAAGAAATAAGAATGAAATTTAAACATCTGGGCATCGTGGCTCGGCCGAAAAGATTGAGAAACTTGGATTTTAATTCCTGTAAATCCAAAACACGCCTGTTGGGGAGATGACTATTGGGTATGACCCGCCTAGGAGGGGATGGGTTATCCCAATGGCGGTTCATCAAGACGAAACCCATGAAGATGTTAAGATGGTGGTTCATGAAGCAGACTTGTTAAAGGGCCCAAAGCCCAAAGGCGGCTTAAAGCCCATAAGTGTAAACCGCCATATATGTATAACTTGTATTGTAAGGCAAGTATAATTAGTCACCAGGCCGGACACGTTGTTTATGAGCCGGCCGGGACTGTGTAAGTCGATGGGCGTCAACCTGTGTATATAAAGGGACGTCCTGGCGGTGACTTAGGGCAAGAGAGAACAGATCGAAAGCTAGGTCAAGCGTATTCGCTCCCTGCTAATCGAGACATAAGTAATACCACCTCAAACTGGATTAGGCCTTTACCTTCACCGTAAGGGGCCGAACCAATATAAACTCCTTGTGTCCTTTGTCCTGTTTAACCCCTTTAAGATAACCCTATTACGATGGCTCCACGACTAAGTCCTTTTGCTAGGACATCTGCCATGACAATTCCACGACAGTTGGCACCCACCACGGGGCCAGCGCATGGTGGTTTTGAGTTCTTACAACGCAACTTTGAAGGGATCAAAGGATACGCTCTGGGCCGGATGACCAAGAGTCATCGCGGTAAGCTCTACATCAACAATGCAGGCTGGGGCCCCGAGGCCGGCTCAATCGAGTACGGGTACCGGGTCCCCTTTGGCGGGATTCATGTCTTGATTGGCAAGATCGGTGAACCGGACCCTGAGACGGACATCTGCACCGACATCATCGAGACGGCTCAGCGTGCATGACCCGCCCAAGTTCAACCCGCCATGAAGCGCGCCTTGGTTGGATTCATCCATGGGGCGGAATTTGAGGAAGGATCCATGTCTGGCTGTGAGACGACCATCTACTCAGATGGTGCATCGTCCACATGCGAGACTAATTCAATGTATCAGTTGCAAGACGGCCGGCTTGGGGGATGTTCTGATGGCGATAGTATTCCGGACCCCTATGAGCCACCGAATAGGGTCGCAATTTTCATGGATGGTACACAGCCAGCGCAAAATTCTACGACTGTAGCGGCAATGATTTCCGAGTCAGCAGCGGCGAGGGCGGCCGGGGCAGGAGGCCCTGTGCGCCCGCCGGCTCAAGTCTTGTCCAACTTATTGGACACTTTGACAACATTGTTGACAACAGAGGTTAATCCGACAAATCAAGCTCAGCATAACATGGAAGTTGCAAAACTTCGAGATGAGATAGCTCAGGCCAAGGGAGATCTGGCGGCTGAGAACGCGGGGATGACTGCGGAGCGAGCTGCTCTGGATGCTGAGGCACAACGGATACAGGTTGATTCCTTCTGGCTCTCGTTGGATCAGAATGCTTCAAATGAAGTCATGAGGAGAAGGCACCGAAGTAGTCTGCCTCCAGTTTATGAGGCGAGGAACCTCTTCATCACGCCTGGTGCAGGGACCAGTGACCTCCAGAGGTAAACCGGGTGGTAGCCATGCCTAGGACTGGAGCGCTGGCTCAGCCACGCACAACATATCCGCCTCGTCTGAATAATACCCCGCCACAGCACGTACCGATGCCACTGGGTCATCATTCTAACCCATTGGATAATATGATCGCTGCGGCGACACGGTTGGCGGCTCTCCCAGTTGAAGGCGAGTCTCCAGCTACGGTTGAAACGAGGAGGCCTATAGAGCTTCTTCAGACAGCATTGGTGCAGCAGGAGGCTTATTCTTACAGTCGTGAAAGGATTCACTCAACCCCTCGCCCAAGCCAGAGTTACAGCAGACACATTGACTCACCGGCCGTTTCAAGCAGTGACATGCACCGTAACCAGCCTCGTGGGCATGACCCGGCGCGTGATGGTGCTCAGGATTTGGTGGACCAGGGCAGAGCATGTTGAGAGGCTGAGCTGGTGGCTCAGCAAGCGGTTCAACAAGCGGCTCATCAGCCTCCCTCGGTTTATCCGACAACTTCGGTGGAGATAGGTGTGACCTCCAGAACCTTGGGAGTGCCATGCGTAGTTCGACTCTACGTAATGTACGTTTGCCCAAGGATTTCAAGAGTCCTCATAAGGTGCCTAGTTACACAGCTGACTTACCCCCTGAAGCATGGGTTGAGAGCTACGAGATGGCAATGGAGCTATTGGATGTTGATGATGCTCCATGTGCTAAGTACTTTACCATGATGTTGGAAGGAACGACCCGTACTTGGTTGAAAGGGTTGCCAGCTAACTCTATTGGATCATGGGCCGAGTTAAAAGCCCGGTTTATCCAGAATTTTAAAGATGTGTGCAAGCAGCCTATGTCAATTGTGGATTTGGATGCCTGTGTCCAAGAAGAGGGCGAGTCAACAACCCATTGGGTGCGTCGGGTCTCGGCTATCCTGCACTCATCAGATCAAATCAACGCCGACTCAGCAGTCTTAATGTTAGAGAAGAATTGTCATTTTATGCCCCTTAAGAAGAAACTTGGGCGGCTTAAGCGCCACTATAATGATATGGGGGAGCTCATGGGGGCTCTTGTCAAATATGCCAACTCTGATAGTACCAAGGACCCCGAGTCTGATGAGGAAAGGCTGGGTAAGGGAAAAAAGAGTAGCACTGTGAAAGGGCAGCAAGGTGGCAATGGTAAACGCAGAGCTGAGGGAAGTTTGGACTTCGTGGCTAACATTGGCGCATGGAATTATAACCAGCGGCGCAAAGGAGGTCCGGCTCAGGCTGAAGGGTCAAACATCAACCTCGAAGCTCTGATGAATCAGTCGTGTCCAAAGCACAGATCTCGTGAGAAGCCGTCCAAGCATCTATGGAAGGATTGTAATATCATGAAAGAATTCAGGAAATCCCATCTTTTCCAGAACAATCATGGGCAGAATGGCGGCTCAGGTTCCAGCTCTCATGGTCCGGGTTACGGTGGTGGCGGTTCTCATTATGATTTTCAGGGCCAAGGCAATCAAAGCAACCAAGTCAATCAGGGCGGTTATAATCAGCAATCTGGTCAAGGGAACCAGCAGCAGCAATCTGGTTATCAAAGTAATCCGAAGCAACTGATTAGTGGGCAGTACCACGTATTCACCACAAGTTTATTTAAGAGGGATCAAAAGCTTCATAAAAGGGCAGTAAACGCCATTGAACCGGCGGTTCCCCGTTATTTACGGTGGTCTGAGCAGCCCATTGTCTGGAGTCGTGAGGATCACCCGCCTCGAGTTGATAATCCGGGTCACTTGGCGCTGGTGGTGGCACCTTAGGTTGGAGGATACAAATTCACTAAGGTGCTCATGGATGGAGGCATCAATGTTAATATCCTTTACTATGAAACCCTCCCTCATATGGGGTTGAATGACAAAAACCTTAAACCGTCAAACACTATTTTTCACAGGGTGGTGCCTGGTAAATCGGCATATCACTACTGCAGGATGCTGCTAATGCGACACTACGATCAGAGACCCTTCGAGAAACTGTGTGCGATGCCATAATCGCAAATGGTGCTGTATGAAAATTGTCAAAAAAGGTGAAAATGTTTGCGATGGAGGATGCATCAAACACGGTTTAGTTTTAGTTGCATGTGTGATCCAGGGCATACGGTTCAGTCCAATGAACTGTTTGCGATGAGGCAGAACAAAAGAAACGGGAAGCTTGATGAAGCCGTGTGTGATATAGAGCATACGGTTCACTCGGATGAACTATTTGTGATTAGGCAACACAAAATAAACGGGCAGCCAGATGAAGGTGTGTGCGATATACAGCATACGGTTCACTCGGATGAACTGTTTGTGATTAGGCAACACAAAAGAAACGGTCAGCCAGATCAAGGTGTGTGTGATTGAGGGCATACGCTTTAGAAGGATTAACTGTTTGTGATTAGGCAACATAACAGAAATGGGTAATCCAGATCAAAGTGTCTGCGATTGATGGCATACACCTCACATGGATGAACAATTTGCGATTAGCCACAACAAACTGAAATAGTTAGATAGATCAACGTGTGTGCGCTAGATGGGCACACCCATTCTAATTAAAAGACGTGTGCTGACATTGCCTATTGCGGTGCATCCTATGGTGCAAACACCATGTACGCGGCCGAGAAGGCGTACGTGCCCATGTTACGCCTTCTGGGAATAGTGCCGCACTTATAACCGTTAGTAAATTTTGAGCATGCGTCCCGTCACATTCCAAATTGCAAACCTGTTTACACCGATCAAAACCTAAATGGTTTCCCACTTAGGAGCGTATTACTACGTGGTTATAAATACTACTACTCCAACATGACTGCACATTCCTCCTCAACTCCTCATCCACAAAAATTCAAAAACAAACAAGTCATTCATGATCGTTTCCTTGCGTTCGCCATGGCCATCATGAGTTCTGGGTCGAAAGATTGCAACCAGGGAGAGGCGAGCCTGGAAGCGGGAGCACGAGAGATGTCTTGCCTCACCGCGATAGCATCCAACATGTCCCGCCGCACGGCCGTAGCAGCAGAGAGGTACCGCCGTGCCGCAGAAGCAGCCCGGATGACCCGCCGCACCGTCGATGCAGTAGACTGGTCCGGCTGCGCCGCGTAAGCAGAAGAGATGTCCCGTCGCGGCGTGAATGCAGCAGAGATGTCCTCCCTTGCCGCGGCGGCCTGGGAAAATGCCTCGCGGGCTAGCGAGGACTCTTACAAGCGCATGCGTGCCCTCGTCCATAGGCAGATGGATCAGATCTCCAGGTGGGTGAGGTTGCAGGATGACCTGCAAGCCTCGTTTGAACAGTCTACCGACGTCATCCGACAACTAAATGAGAGCAATGCGAAGCTCCGGGCCGAGCGCGACCTGCTGAGGGCGAAGATCGTTGGAAGTGCGGAGCAGCAGGAGCAGACCACTGCCTTGTTGAAGAGGACCGGCGTCATCGTCGAGAAACTTATGGACGAGAATAACAAGCTGCACATCGAGCGTAGAAGGCTGGTGGAGGAATCCGTGGATGCTCTCAAGCAGCATCTTGAGGACAAGAAAGAGCTCGTCGCCGCTCGCCACTCGCCGCGGAGACTAGTTCCCGCGGCCTGCAGCAACGCATCAAGAAAGTAGAGATCAGCGAGCCAGATAGTTGTCTTCCTTCTTCTTTTGCCCTTGTATTTCGGGTGTTGCCGTATGTGGCTTTTTTTAATTATGTTTCTAAATATGTAAGACAATTATTATCCATTGTCATCGTCCTTATATTCATCATGCTTGCTATAAGTCCCAGTCGATGCTATATAGGTCCGTCGGATCTTACATCAAGATCCGTGCAAAACTTTCGTTTCAAATTTTCATTTTTCTCTCTTAAATCTCAGTCCAGTGAGACATATAGCCACACCGTAGAATAGGTGCTCGGGTGCCATTAATGGAGACGTTGGGAGGGAGGTGCGTGGCGGGTAGCGGTCAAAGGGCTCTCCTCCCGATGAGCACACGCAGGGGTCTGATCGCACGCCTCCCTTACTCAAATAGCTACCCCACACGGCACCTCCTAGCCAATAAAAAAAGGGAGAGCGTGGCCGCTTGTAATTGGTAAGTCGAACACCCACGGTTTCAAAATTACTTGTGTTTCTGATTTGTAACATGACAACACTTGTTCCGAAATGACTTTGTTGATTGTTAGTGTGTGGGCCTTCGCAAATCGGACAGAAAATTACCACAACATGTTGGTGCCATGTCATGAGACCATGCCAAGTTTCATGATTTCCAGGTGTGTTTTGGAATGAAAGGAATTAAAAAAACCAAGTTTCTCAATCTTTCCGGCCAAGCCATGATGCCCAGATGTTTTAATTTCACTCCCATCTCTTGCATGGGACCTAGAAATTCACCCAAGAACACACATGTGATTTTTCAAACAACTTTGGTGCACCGGAGCATGTGCTTGCAGTTCAAATTTGAATTATGCACATTAAATGCCCAGAAACTCAATTAATGTATAAAAAGGCCAAACGAACCCATAATAATTCCAAAATTTAGCACAGTACTTCTATTTGGTCTAATCTGGCTGCGTAAAAAAATAAGGCGGGAGAAGGCAGTTTACGTATGTCGTTTCGCACACGGAGGTGGCACGTTCCCTCTCGGAACCACGAGCCTTCTTGAGGGAAGCTCCGGTTTGCAAGAAGCTTACACCAAAGCTTGTCCCAATTCAGACAAAAATATTACCGCAGCATGTTGGTGCCATGTCATGAGACCATGCCAAGTTTCATGATTTTGATGTGTGTTTTGGAGTTACAGGAATTAAAAAACCAAGTTTCTCAATATTTCCGGCCGAGCCAGGACGCCCAGAGGTTTGAATTTCACTCCCATCTCTTGCATGGGACCTAGAAATTCACCCAAGGACACACATGTGATTTTTCAAACAACTTTGGTGCACTGGAGCATGTGCGTGTAGTTCAAATTTGAATTATGCACATTAAATGCCGAGAGACTCAATTAATGTATAAAAAATGCGAAACGAGCCCGAAATAATTCCAAAATTTAGCATGGTACTTCTATTTGGTCTAATCTGGCTCTGTAAAAAATTAGCCGGGAGAAGGCAGTATACGTATGTCGTTTCGCACACGGAGGTGACACGTTCCCTCTTGGAACCACAAGCCTTCTTGAGGGAAGCTCCGGTTTGCAAGAAGCTTACACCAAAGCTTGTCTCAATTCGGCCTAAAATATTGCCACAGCATGTTGGTGCCATGTCATGACACCATGCCAAGTTTCATTATTTTCAGGTGTGTTTTGGAATTACAGGAATTAAAAAACCAAGTTTCTCTATCTTTTCGACCGAGCCACGACGTCCAGATGTTTGAATTTCACTCCCATCTCTTGCATGGAACCTAGAAATTCACCCAAGGACACACATGTGATTTTTCAAACAACTTTGGTGCACTGGAGAATGTGCTTGTAGTTCAAATTTGAATTATGCACATCAAATTCCTAGAAACTCAATTAATGTATGAAAAAGGCGAAACGAGCCCAAAATTTAGCACGGTACTTCTATTTGGTCTAATCTGCCTGTATAAAAAAAGGCGGGAGAAGGCAGTGTACGTATGTCGTTTCGCACACGGAGGTGACATGTTCCCTCTTGGAACCACGAGCCTTCTTGTTGGAAGCTCCGGTTTGCAAGAAGCTTACACCAAAGCTTGTCCCAATTCGGCCAAAAAAATTACCGCAGCATGTTTGTTCCATGTCATGAGACCATGCCAAGTTTCATGATTTTCGGGCATGTTTTGGAATTACAGGAATTAAAAAACCAAGTTTCTCAATCTTCCTATCCGAGCCATGACGCCCAAATGTTTGAATTTCACTCCCATCTTTTGCATGGGACCTAGAAATTCACCCAAGGACACACATGTGATTTTTCAAACAACTATGGTGCACTGGAGCACGTGCTGGTAGTTCAAATTTGAATCCTACACATTAAATGCCCAAAAAGTCAATTAATGTATAAAAGGCGAAACAAACACAGAACAATTACATAATTTAGCACGATACTTCTATTTGGTCTAATCTGCCCGTGCAAAAAAATTAAGGCGGGAGAAGGCAGTGTATGTATGTCGTTTCGCACATGACTCGGAACCAGGAGCCTTCTTGAGGGAAGCTCCGGTTTGCAAGAAGCTTACACCAAAGCTTGTCCCAATTCAGCCAAAAAAATTAGCGCAGCATGTTGGTGCCATGTCGTGAGACCATGCCAAGTTCCATGATTTTCAGTCGTGTTTTGGATTTACAGGAATTAAAAAACCAAGTTTCTCAATCTTTTCGGCCGGGCCACGACACCGAGATGTTTGAATTTTATTCCCATTTCTTGCATGGGACCTATAAATTCAACCAAAGACGCACATGTGATTTTTCAACATACTTTTGTGCATTGGAGCATGTGCTTGTAGTTCAAATTTGAATTATGCACATCAAATGCCTAGAAACTCAATTAATGCATAAAAATGCCAAACGAACCCGGAATAATTCTGAATTTAAACACGACACTCATGTACTAGTTGCATGTTCACTGTATGTAAATGTTCTAGCAATTCAAGCACCATCCTTTCCCTCCGTAACACCATTTTGTCTTCCAAAACATAATAAAAAAATCAGGTATACCACAAACAGTTTACTAGAAAGAATCATGTGGGATTCCATATAAAATATCTTGGCGCACCATCTTGTCTGGCTTACGCAGGAAGCTTCGTCGTCTACAGTCCACCGCCCCCGCTTGAACCACACTTGCGCGCCAGTTTCTCGCGGCACCGAGCGAATTTTTTTTGCCACCACGGAAATATCTATCTCCCCGCCCCCTCCCTCCTACCAAATGCCACATTTCCACTATTCCTCCTTGCTTTCCAAGTTCAAACCTTCACTGCTGCTTACTGGCAGCTCAGCCTCCTTGTCGGCGACCCTTCTTCTTGCAGTGCCGCCTCCTCGCCGGCTAACCTTCTTATTGCAGTGCCGCCTCCTCGCCGGCGACCCTTCTTCTTGCAGCGTCGCCTCCTCGCCGGTGACACTTCTTCTTGCTGCGCGGCCTCCTCGCCGCCGACCCTTATTCTTGCTGCGCGGCCTCGTCGATATGGTCAGTTAATCCACACCCCACCCACACTATCCTCCTCCTTTCCCATCCCACATGCCCTGACTGACGGAGCAACACCTTCCACCGAAATGACTGCCCTCGTCCAATTAAGCACCACCCACAACCATTTTTCACGTAGTATAACATGGAGCTGAGTAGCATGCGACCGCATGCGCGAACGAGGTCGTTATGGCTGACATGCGTGTCGACGGCCAGATCTTGGAGGAGCACCTCCTCTTCGACGCCGCCGTCGACACCGCCACACGGTTGTCTACTTTAAAATACAGTTCGTGATGTTTTCTCGAGGCCACCGCCAGTGCCTTCTAGTGATTTGTCCTCTGTAATGTTAATATGCGATCTGATGTTCAGTTAATAGTTTGATCCTCTAAAATGTAATGTTCAGTTAACACTTTGGTCCAACAATTGCTACATTTCATAGTACTGTTCTCAAGCATTCTTTGTTTTGTTAACTGTCTTAGCTTCTAGTACATGTTTCTATTCTGCAATGTCGTGCTCAGTTAACTATTTTGGTTCATGTGGTCTGCTGTCCATTTAACTATTTGGTTCAGTTCTGCAATTTGATTTTCATTTGCTGTGGGTACAATTTTGTATTGTTATGCATGTGACACCAATCGAATTTGGCTCAATACATATTCTACTGATTGTATGGCAACTCTCAGTTAACCTGATCAAGATCTTCCTTATGTGTGTTGCAGGGAAACAATGGGAGACACTGCGGTTTACCATCGAGGTTTGTTCAAGTAGAGTCCTTTGGCTAATAGCACATTATTGTGCAGTTGCAGGAATCATTCTAATATTTAGGTTTCTTAGAATTTGGTCTTGCACATGTAGGTCCTGCTATCAGAGGCTTAGACCCACTGTTCGACCCATTTTGCATATGGGAAATGAGATGTTGATGAATATCAGTCAAGTCAAGAAACTCAAAAATATTGTTAGGATGAAGAAACTTGCAATGAATAACAGCAAGATCTTTGTTTGCACAATGAAGAAGACATCAGTCAACTATAGGATGGTACCGACTCTTTTACCTTGTTTTTACCCCTTGTGCCATTTCAAAATTTACAACAACGATTTATGCATAGCTTTGTTTTCAGTACTTTCCAGAGCAGTTCACTGATGATTACCTCTCAAACCACCTGCATGGTCAAGAGGCGAGGAAGGTATTCATTCAACACCCATGGTACAATATTGAAGTCTTGCTGAAGAGGACGAAGGTTGGGCGGGCAATTATCCATAGCCACTGGCCTAAAGTTGCAAGGACATTCAACATCACTGAAGGCTGAATATTTGCCTTCCACTTCCGCAGTTTCCCAGATGAGATTCATCTGTCTATTTACCATGTATGATGCTACTTTCCAAAGGTTTTTGATGTTGCATGTGAAACTTGGTGTTGTTGTGTAATGGCGTAACTGAGTGCCGAAGCTATCTAATGTAATTCGATTATGAAATCCTGGTTGCTTTTATACGGATATGAAATATCTGGCGTGTTTTATAAGAAATATCAGTTTGATTAGTACATGGATTATCAATAATAGGCTAATTACCCTGCTTATTGGGGTTTTCTATTACACACGGTTACTCAGACAGCACCGTGGGCGATGAACTCAAACAACCCTCACGATTTCTAGAAAGTAGGCATGTTCGATCAACTAACAATCACACACAACTTCCGGCAAGGAACTGTTTGCGTTAGGCCACCTTGCACACACGTTTCCACACAAAGAACTGTGTGGGATGTACTTATCTACGGAAATGATTTCTGTGATTCACGGTGTGGGATGAGCATACCTACGGAAATTATTTCTGGGATTCACCGTGTTTTTACCCCTTGCGCCATTTCAAAATTTACAACAGCGATTTATGCATAGCTTTGTTTTTAGTACTTTTCAAAGCATTTCACCGATGATTACCTCCCAAACCACCTGCATGGTCAAGAGGCGAGGAAGGTTTTCATTCAACACCCACGGGACAATATTGAAGTCTTGCTGAAGAGGACGAAGGTTGGGCGGGCAATTATCCATAACAACTGGCCTAAAGTTGCAAGGACATTCAACATCATTGAAGGCTCAATATTTGCCTTCTGCTTCTGCAGTTTCCCAGATGAGATTCGTCCGTCTATTTGCCGTGTATGATGCTACTTTCCAAAGGTTTTTGCTGCTGCATGTGAAACTTGGTGTTGTTGTGTAATGGCGTAACTGAGTGCCGAAGCTATCTGATGTAATTCGATTATGAAATCCTAGTTGCTTTTATATGGATATGAATTATCTAGCATGTTTTATAAGAAATATCAGTTTGATTAGTACATGGATTATCAATAATAGGCTAATTACCCTGCTTATTGGGGTTTTCTATTGCAGACGGTTACTCAGACAGCACCGTGGGGGATGAACTCAAACAACCCACACGGTTTCTAGAAAGTAGGCATGTTCGATCAACTAACAATCACACATGGCTTCCGGTAGCGAACTA